>NC_056730.1:166252672-166540172 GCF_019279795.1 Protopterus annectens | reverse complement strand
ATATATATATATACATATATTTGTCTGTACATACACATACATATACACCTACATACCTATTTACATTTCCATACTGTTAAATGTCCACCGCGCATCCCTGCTGGCTTTACCTCCCTATATCCGATGGACATTATTCTGGCCATCACATAAACTTAGAGGCCTTTGCATGGCTTGTACCCAGAAACAGACACACCTTAGTCACCGGTTTGACCACTACACCATCTGTGGTACATTCTGCATGGATGGTAGCTAGGATATATGACTTCACTACAGGTATTCAACAGTACTGGCAACAAATGTGACAGTTGGTTGGTGTACATATGTGTACGGACCTCTCAACCACTCAGGGACTAATTTCAACAGTAACAAGGACAAGGCAAGGACTAATCGGGGACAATCATGGACACTTTTAAAATATTAGTACTATTAACTTGAAACGTTGACAGAATCAGAGCATATGTATTAATACTTATTTTCTAAAGTAGAAAACATCTGTTATTTTTAATTATTGTCATTATTCATTTAGTTTAATTCACCACCTTTCCTCCAAAGGTCACTGGTTTTAGGGGGGATTAAGAGGCTGGCCAGTTATTGTGCGAATGCTCTGACCATTGGTAGGGTTGCCACCTTTTCATATGGCCAGGATGGGATATATTCAGGACACACCAGTTTTTCAGGCCAACACATACCCATGGTCAGTACAGTGTTTAGAACTTTACTTATTTTCCTAGATGAGAGCTTATTCTTGTAGCAGTTTAGTTTCTTATTCTGTTTCTTGTAAGATGTACCTATTTTACATACAGAAATAACTGTTTTATGCAACTGTTACATGAAATATGGTACATAATTATTTCCTACAATCACAGGACATTTGCCATAGTATTATTTTGGGTCAGGACACACCTACCCAAACAGGGACTGTACCTCACAAAGTGGGACAGGAGGTTCCCTGCCTACGTCAGTGCCTTAATCACCCTATATCCGACTGCCACTATGCAAATGTGTAAAGTATATATTCTCGATAATCCATGTGGGGAGCCATGCATCACAGTCAGGTGTTTAATCCCGGGTAGTAGGTTCTGCATGACTGGCAGGAGGCTAAGCAGTCTCGTGAACCACTACTGCACATACAACTTGTGTCCAGATGTCTACAGGACTGGACATCGTGTCGTGACACCAAGTCTGATGTTTACACAGGATACTTATCCCATGAGAGATATCCAAAAATTGATCAGAGCAATAAACTTCGATATTTTTGGATTTACAAAAATGTGATAGGGTTATACATGCAAGGGATACATAGTTTGCAATCCTGAGACTGCCTAGGGTGAGACTGCCTACTAGATATGAGTAGTGGTCACTATGTGCAGATATGGCTGCGCCAAGCTAGCAGCCCAAGTATGGCTGGATTTGGTGGACGTTCAGGAATGGGGGTGGGGGTCGTGTGCTGTAGCGGGGATGATGGGTATTCAATTATGCATCCAGGTGTGTTGTGGTTGGATGGCTCAGTTCAGTCCAGACCATTATGTGGGTATGCGCCGGTGACGTTTCTGTACATGTGTATCGCACATTTTAATATTCATATGTTTGTGGGATTGTGTTCTACTGTATGGCCTGTCAGGTTGTATTGCGGATGTGTATGTTTGTTCTTTGTGTTTCTTTCTGATTCACCCACTGCGCCCTCATACACCTCCTGTTCACCTATTGTGCATCCAACACAGTCTCCCCTTGGTGAATTATTACATTACTCGTCCCCCCCACACCCATATTCCACACACTCCATCCATCCCTTCTCTGGTTGATGGCCCATGGCACGGTCAAGGGAACACATTGCATACACTACATATCTCTGGTACCTGTATGCTTGTGAGGACTACCCTAGCATTTTTCACCTTCCACATGCTGCACATAGGTACACGCAAATACTTATCTTTCATGACATGGTAGGTAGACCCAGGTAATACCTGTTCATCTTTGGCTCATCCTGACAAGGATGCCTTGGACCACAAATGGGCAGATTTTGGACGAATGCTCTGACCATTGGTAGGGTTGCCACCTTTTCATATGGCCAGGATGGGATATATTCGGGACACACATCAGATTTTACAGGCCAACACATACCCATGGTCAGTACAATGGATAGTACTTTTATTTTATGCCTAAATGTAAGCTTATTGTTGTAGCAGTTTAGCTGCTTCTTCTATTTTGTTTACTTGCTTATTCTGTTTCTTGTAACATGTAGGTATGTTACATACAGAAATAACTATTGTATGTGACTATTACATAAGATGTGGTACATAATTATGTCCTACAATTGCAGGATATTTTACATTTATAATGGTTTTGGTATGGACACAACTGCCCAGAGGGGGACTGTTCCTCACAATGTGGGACAGGTGGTAACACTGACCATCGGGCTAGACTTAGCTATTGGCAGCGCGCTAACATGATGTGTTTCGCTTCCACTTGGTATAACTATCAACACTACAATAGAATACGGGCACGGGGTTTTAAATGTCATTTGTTCGAGGGATGGGGACTCAATATTCAGCTACGTGCATTTGTGTTTGCTTCTTATTTTTGTGTTTGCAAAACTGTTTTGCATGCTTTGCATACCTTTCAGTATCCACGGACACTGACAGATGTGATTACTATTGGAGGCAGGCTGTACTATTCAGCATTTTAGGTTGCACATAAACAGCCGACATGTCCACGCTTCCATGCGGCACTTCGACATGCCCCATGCACTCGAGCACGTTTCCTATGCACGTGGATGTGGTGGCAGCCCGCCTTCATTAATATGCATATGGTGCTACTGCACCATCTCTATGCTGCACGGTCAGCGCAAGCCTAACACCGTCCTTGCGCCGAGCTTCATGAATCCCGAGGCAATACTTTCTGATATAAAACAAATAAAAAAAATCAATCAAAAGATGTTTTCCTGGAAGTTATATCAAATGGTCCTATTTGGCACCTGAAGAGAGATTGTTAAAGCCTTACAGTAGGATCCAAACAGTCCCAAGTTGTGCTCATATTGTAAACACCATATCAATTGCTGAACTTCAGCACATAGCTGAATTTTTCACAATGTTTTGAGTCTCATATTAGCAAGAAACAAAACTCTCTCTCATGGACACAGATTATTACAGCAGAGGTCATCCTTGGATTGTCAAGTGATTTAAATTTCTCGTTTCACTATCAAAAATAAATTACTGGCTTCATAAAATTCCTGGTTATTGAAATATGGGCTCTTGGCCTACGCATTAAATTTCTAAGCATATGACCAACATGCCATTGTCTGCTGAAAAGCCTCACTGTCCAAATAAGATCTTGTACAGAGCCTTTCACCTAGAAACTGAGTCAGGACTAAAGTGTAATAATGCTGAGCGAACATGTTAATAGATAATAACAGAACTTCTCAATTCTGAAATACTGAACCAATATGTTAATGGAAAATAATAAGATTTCTCAATACCATTCTATATTGCTTCTCCCATGTTGTCCCTAAATTGTTGAAAATATCAATAATCATGCCCATTCCTGAAAACAACACAGCCCTTTCTCCAAGCTGATCCTCTTCACATCAAATGTTTTCCTCTCATGTTAGCTGAAAATATTGCAAAAAATAGCTGCCATACAATTAAAGCCACACAGAAGAATATGATTTTCTTCTTTACCAGCTGCATGGCTTCAAGAAAGGCATAACATTAATACTGCATTATAGGCCTCCCAAATGGTTTCAGCATTGCCTAGAAAACAGGTCAGCTTATAGATAACTATCTTTACAGACCTTTCAAAGAACTTTGACTCAGTGGTAAAGTATTGTCAGTCTCTACGTTCAGACCTCTGCCCTTAGTTTGCTGACTATCTGAAACACATATTCTTTCATGTAACATTCAAATAATGTCAGTTGTCACTTCATTATTCAAATCTGAAGTTCCCCAGGGATCTATATTTGAGCCCCACTTTTCATTAACACTTTTACTGCCACAAAACAGAACTGCAAAATGCTTCTTTATACAAATGATATGGTGACCTGAGCTTCTGCATTTTCTCCTTCTTTACTTATATTATCAGCAGGGAACCCACATTTGCTAATCACAAACAGATGTGATTTAAAGTGAATTATAGAAAGATGAAAGGAATGCCTTTAGCTCCAGAAACAACTTACTGCAAAGGAACATGCATCATCTCTGGTCCAGATGACAATCCACTGGAAAATGTTCAGGATTATAAATACCTGAGTGCTTGGCTGTTCCAATTTCTAAATTCCACAACCCATATACAGCTTAAGGAGTGAAGTTTTGGCCATACTGTACACTGTTAGAGAGAACAACCTGCTGAAAAAAACAGGCTATATGTATTCCACTGAAATGGAGTCTTGCTCCTAGCCCCTGAGTATGCCCTTCCATACACTGAGACTACCTCTATTCATGGCTAGTAAAGACTAAAGACCTTGCTGACTACAGGTTCATAAGAGGTGCACACAGTAAGCAAGATGTTCTTGCTTCTAACCTGTTGCTTTCTATACAAGCATACTTGCAAGAAATCCAACTTGCTGTGTAGTCTGAAAGATCATACTAATCTGAACAAGAACGTTTTCATTTTCCTGAGACAGGTATAGTCATCCTAAACTTGTGGTGACCATATTATTTGAAAATTTTACAAATACAGATGGCAAACTAAGCTATACTTGTACCTTTCTATATTATTTGCAAATGCACGATTAAAATACTATGTTGGTATTGGAAAATGTATGGAAAAAATCATCTAAATGTACTTCAGTCTCAAACATTGTTCCCATGTGCCTCCTTCATCCACAGTTAATGATCCTCTGTAATAAACCAGTTTTATTTTTAATAAAGCAGATCTCTGATCTCTTTCCATGACAAATGTGACCATATTTCACCATTTCTTTTGGTTTCTTCCTGACTTTGTTTTAAATGCTGCACATCTGTGAAGTCAGTCTCACTGCTTCAGTAGGCCAGTGCCATTAAGTCCAACCAGGATAATTTAAAGTCAGTGTTCGTGGCAGTTAGTTTTACCTCAGAATCCTCTGTCTGTATAAAATTAATGCATTTTCAATGTGTAAGTTAACCATGGGACAATGCAGTACAAAGAAAACTGCATTTTTCATCTTGGTGTCAGCTGTCAATGGAGTTTGTTTTATAAGCAGATTTTAAAGACAGAGACACCATGAGCAGAGAACGGGAGAACATGGACTGCAGTAGCAACAATGGCAGGTAAATAGCAGGTCATTTCAGGGATAAATCTAAATAAAAGTGACAGAAACTGCAACATAATCATGTAGCTTATATCATTTTATTTCTTTATGAGCAGATATATTTACAGTTCTACTAGCAACTGGTGAGGAGACATGTAGCCATGATCTGCACCCTCTGTCAGGGGCGGCCCATGCTATTGGACTGCCGGACTGCAGCCCCCTCAACTTGAAAATAAAAAATAAAAAATAAATAAATAGAAATAAAAAATTAAATTTCGCACATGCGCACTAGTCCGGACTGCTGCTGAGACAGTCTGGAGCATGCGCAGATGTCTCAGCAGCAGTCCTCGGGGTCGGACTGCAACGTCGGCAGTCAGGAATGTAGGATCTCATGACGGTCAGGGTCTGGATTCGAGTTTGCTGCAGTCCCGTCGGGGGAAGATCTCACGATGGGCAGGGTTGGATTTGCACGGGTTTTGGATAGGGATCGGATGTGATGTGGATTTATACTGGGTCTATGGACAGGATTTGTATGGTGGATTTTACTGTGGGTCTATGGACAGGTAAGGTGTGTGGGATGGATTTTACTGTGGGTTTATGGACAGGTAAGGTAGGTAGGTTTGTGTGTGTGTAAATGCTCCAGGTGCAATATACTGGTGGTTAGACTCATGGTGGTGTGGTAGGGAATACCTCAGGCTTGAACCCTGTACCTTGTATGCAGGTGTTAAAGACCTGAATTCCCTACCCACCACCATTTGTAAAAAAATTGCAGATTTTTGCCTCATATTTGATCTGATCTATTCCTCATAATATCTGTGGTTTGTAAATATTGCAATGTTTGATATTTGATGGTGCAGTGGTAGTATTGTTGCTTCACAGCTGCAGGTTCTTGGGTTTGATTCTTGGCTGGGGTGCCTTCTTTGTGGGGGGGGGGTCTATATCTTCTCCCTGTGTTTCTGTGGGTTTGCTTTTGTGTCCTCCCATGTTACAAAGACATGTCTGCATTATTTCTTCCTGGGCCTCTGCTGAAAATAGTTTTTTTTTTGTTCCAAGTCAGACTGTCCTGATTAACAAATGTTAAATAAAATTGACAGGCATTTGAATTTCAGACTTCAGGTTTCTGAATGTTTACTTTCTTACATATTTGATGGTGCAGTGGCGGTATTGTTGCCTAACAGCTATAGGTTTTCTGGTTTGATTCTTGGCTGGGGTGCCTTCTGTGTGGAGTCTGCATCTTATCCCTGTGTTTGTGTGGATTTGCGCTGGTGTCCTGCCATTTTACAAAGACATGCGTCTACAGTATTTCTCCCTGGGCCTCTGCTGAAAATTGTTTTTGTTCCGTCAGAAGTAAAATTGACAGGCATTTGAATTTCAGACTTCATATTCTTCAGAAAATACATAGTAAAACAACTTTTTATTCTAGCAATAAATATATAGTAACACAACCTTTTATTATAGCAGTTTATAAGATGACTATTTGAAATTTGTCCTTATTTTTGGGACTGTAATACCCTGTTATTGGCTTTGTCCAGGTTTTTTGTGCTAAGGTTGACAGCTATGGCAAGAACTAAATTCACTGAATATGTTTGAGGGCTCTATTCCCTCATTACTGGGTTTGTCCAGGTGTTTTGTGCTAAGAGGTTGACAGTTATGGTGAGAACTGAATTCATTAAATGATAGCCATTTAAGTTTCAGTCTTCCTCTCTTTCACAAAGCAGCTGATTTGGCGTAGTGGTATGTTGCTCTTGACTGTTTTGCACAGGGACCTTGGCAGTAAAATGTACGGTGGTAACATCATTTTTCTTTCACAAAGCAGGTGATTTGGCATAGTGGTATGTTGTTCTGACTCTTTTGCATGGGGACCTTGGCAGTAAAATGTATGGTGGTAACACAGCATTTTATTCTAGCAGCTTTCCAAGATTATACAAGCAATGTTTAATGTGTCCCTGGTTTTTGCCCTTTTGACCCACCCCAATAAATTTGGCTTTTTCCAGACTTCTTGTGCTGTGAAGTTGAGATGTAGTTGAGTATTGAGTAGATTTTACAAGGAGTTGAGAGCTGCAGGGGAACAGAAGTTTAGTGCTGATTATGCAAAGTCAGCTCCTATTGCTAATAGCACAACAGGTTGTGTACTTGCTTTTGATGCAGAAGGTTGTTGGTTCTACTCCCATAAGGGGTGAATGCTGCCGTACTGAAAGTTAAGATACTAACTATGAGCTTGTTATCAGTTTGCCATCCATTTCCTATTGCAATATTACTAGCTTATTTTTAATGTAATTTAGGCAGTTTATTCCTCAGGGGCATCAGACACTTTATTTTTCAATGAAACCATGAAATATAAAGGTGATTGCTAGCTGCAACCTCTTCATTACAGATTTATTTAACGTGGAATTATTTAGATGACTTTTTTACTACTTCAGAGATTGTGCATATTTACTGATAATAGTGGACTGTAGAAGTTCTGAATTGGGCAGTTTTGTTTCATTGTTTACTTGAAAAATGTTCAAAGCAATAGGAAGGTGTATCAAAGAGCACATGTATGTTTCATATGCAAGGGGCCTATGATTTGAAAACAGCCCAGAATTATTTTTTATCTGCCACGGGTAAAATGTATTTTCTTTGAATGTGGGTTTTAATGTTGTTTCAATGAATGTGAGTTTCAAGGGCAGAGAAGTTTTAATGGCAAGTTTGTTTAGCAGATGTCTTAGTGTTTGTGCTGTAAAATGCAAAATAAAACTTTCAAATGAAGTTCATATCATCATAGAAGTAAATCAGTATGCACATTAGTGTTTATGGTAAATGGAATGAAATAGCAAAGCAATGGATCATTGGAATGGCTGCAGGGGGAGGCTCCATTCAACCATGGTTTTGTGTGGGGGAAGGGCAGCAAACGTAGGCAACCCCAGCTGAACTATACTTCCCAACTGTTCAGATTTTCAAAGAATGAATAGATTTTTTGCTTCTTATTTTTGGTTTGTTTCTCATAAAATTTGTGGTTTTCTGCAATCATTTAGGAATTAAGTCACTAAATAATGACACACTAGTGTCAGACTTCATAAACTTCAGAAAAATGCATGCTAAAGTAAGACCTGTTCTATCAATGGTCCCAGTTTATACAAGAGCAATTTTTAGTACTGTTTATATGTTCCCCCAATATATTTGGCCTTGTCCAGATTTATTGCATTAACAGGTTGTGAGGTACATGCAAATAAATTGCTTTATAGAATTAGGCATAGCCAAACCTCTCAACTGTCTCTGATTTTGGCTCAAAATGTTGCTCTTCCCCTAATGATCCCACTGCAAAATAGCAATTTTGGAAGAAAACATGGAGGGTTTATAATTAAGAAATAACTGTAATAATCAGGTTATTTTTATTTCAGAAATGCATGTAGATTATTTTATTTTGTCAGCTGCTCAAGTTAGCAGTACTAATATTAAAGTGCCCTTCTTTGACAGGTTCCCAGCTGTATTGTGTTGCTATTTTATATTTTTACATCACATTTTTGGTCCATTTTTCATAAAATTGTGGGTTTTTTTTGGCAAATTAGTGACAAATAATTAAAGACTGAAGTTAGAAAATAATGACAGACATTTGAGTTTCAGATTTCATACCATTCAGAAAATGCATACTAATGCAAGACCTCTATTAGCTTTCTAAATTTATAAGAGCAATATTTTAAAAATTGTCCTTATTTTTGGGCCTTTTCCCATTTCTTTGTATGGCTTTGTCCAGATTTCTTGCTCTGAGGTTGAGAGGTATGACAAATGTGTCAGGGCCATCACAAGTCAACCAAAGACATTTCAAACTGTGACATACTTGTTGCACCCCACTCCCCCATGTAGTGACTCTGGATGTGTCGAAGCAAGGCAAGGAGTAGTTATGCAGTAGTGTGAATGTGCAGAGAATCCCACCCATCCAAGGTAGACACAAGTACTAGAGTGGCTTTTCATCTGTCCTTGATTTTTACAGAATGGTCTGGTTTCTGTCATATTTTTTGTACTGTTGATTTATGCTTATTACTCAAAGTGCCTGTTGCTCTGTGTTTAAGTAGCAATACTTTAATGACCATCAGGTAAGCTTGGCTGAGATTGCAAGATGCAAGTAAGCTTTAATAAGCATACTGTTAAAAGAATTGCCAACACTGAAAGCCTTTCTGTTGCCATGTAGAGAATACTTAACTAGATAATGTATAAGCCTTGGGTATTGAAATGCATATGCCAGTATTTGTAATAAAGGACAGAATTACATTATTTTAAGAGTCTCATTACACTTGGAGACTTCCAGTCATCTCTGCAGGCTTTACCCGTAAACCAAATGCCAATCGCAATGGTCCATAACCTGTACAGTAATCCTTTTAAGCAATGTATCTTGAGCTTATTTCTTGTTTGCTTTTCATTTTTACTTTGATCATGTTTTCCCCATGAAAGAAGTAGATGTCAGGCAGCAGGTCTTTTTTTGGCTAAGGAACATTTTTACAAGTGGGGGCATCAGAGATTTCTACTTTCAGCATGTTATTTGTTACTTTAATAAAGCTGAATATAAATTATAATTAGAACTGCAGTGCAAGAAGAGTTGAGTGCTGCTTGTTTTTCTTATACTTGATTTTGACTGGCATTCCATTAATGTATTTAAAAAAAAGTAATTTATTTTTTCATGCCTCACAACCTTTTTTGTTTCCATCTAGATATTAAGCTGTCATGCAGCCAATGCATTGAAATATTTTTATTCTTCTACACTTCATTTTGTCTTGATTGGACTCTCATAATGACAGTTTGGCACCCAATGCAGTATATTTAGTTTTTGTGGTTTGCTACTACAGGTGTGTGTGTGTGTGTGGGGTAGGGAATACCTCAGGCTTGAACCCTGTACCTTGCATGCAGGTGTTAAAGACCTGAATTCCCTACCCACCACCATTCGTAAAAAAAAAAATTGCAGATTTTTGCCTCATATTTGATCTGATCTGTTCCTCATAACATTTGTGGTTTGTAAATGTTGCAATGCTTGATATTTTATGGTGCAGTGGTAGCATTGTTGCCTCACAGCTGCAGGTTTTCAGGCTTGATTCTTGGCTGGGTTGCCTTTTTTGTGGGGTCTGTATCTTCTCCCTCTGTTTGTGTGGGTTTGCTTTTGTGTCCTCCCATGTTACAAAGACATGTCTGCATGATTTCTTCCTGGGCCTCTGCTGAAAATTTTTTTTGTTCCAAGTCAGACTGTCCTGATTAACAAATGTTAAATAAAATTGACAGGCATTTGAATTTCAGACTTCAGGTTTCTGAATGTTTAATTCCTTGCATATTTGATGATGCAGTGGTAGAGTTGTTGCCTCTCAGCTATAGGTTTTCTGGTTTGATTCTTGGCTGGGGTACCTTCTGTGTGGAGTCTGCATCTCCTCCCTGTGTTTGTGTGGATTCGCTCTGGTGCCCTGTCATTTTACAAAGACGTATCTGCAGTATTTCTCCCTGGGTCTCTGCTGAAAATTGTTTTTGTTCTGTCAGAAGTAAAACTGACAGGCATTTGAATTTCAGACTTCATGTTCTTCAGAAAATACATAGTAACACAACCGTAACACAACCTTTTATTCTAGCAATTTTCTAAGTTTATAAGATAAATATTTGAAATTTGTCCCTATTTTTGGGACTGTATTCCCCCATTATTGGCTTCATTCAGGTTTTTTGTGCTAAGGTTGACAGCTATGGCAAGAACTGAATTCACTGAATATGTTTGAGGGCTGTATTCCCTCATTACTGGGTTTGTCCAGGTGTTTTGTACTAAGAGGTTGAAAGCTATGGTGAGAACTGAATTCACTAAATGATAGCCATTTAAGTTTCAGTCTTCCTCTCTTTTATAAAGCAGCTGATATGGCATAGTGGTATGTTGCTCTGACTGTTTTGCACAGGGACCTTGGCAGTAAAATGTATGGTGGTAACACAGCATTTTATTCTAGCAGCTTTCCAAGAATATACAAGCAATGTTTAATGTGTCCCTGGTTTTTGGGCTTTTGACCCCCCAATACATTTTGGCTTTTCCCAGTTTTCTTGTGCTGTGAAGCTGAGTATTGAGTAGATTTTAGAAGGAGCTGAGAGCTGCAGGGGAACAGAAGTTTAGTGTTGCTTAAAAGAAGTTGGCTTTCCTTGTTAATAGCACAACAGGTTGTGTACTTGCTTTTGATGCAGAAGGCTGTGGGTTCTACTCCCACAAGGGCTGGATGCTGCAGTACTGAGAATGTTCTCCTTTTTGAAGATACTAACTATGAGTCTGTTATCAGTTTGCCATCCATTTCCTCTTGCAATATTACTAGCTTATCATTTTTTTAATGTAATATAGGCAATTTATTCCTGAGGGGCAACAGACACTTTATTTTTCGATGAAACCATGAAATATAAAGGTGTTTGCTAGCAGAAATCTCTTCATTAGTTATAGATTTCTTTAATGTGGAATTATTTAGATGACTTTTACTTCTTCAGAGATTGTGCATATTTACTGATAATGGACTGTAGAATTGTGCATATTTATTACTGATAATGGACTGTAGAATTGTGCATATTTACTGATAATGTAGAATTGTGCATATTTACTGATAATGGTGGACTGTAGAATTGTGCATATTTACTAATAATAGTGGACTGTGGAAGTTTGAGTAGACTTTTATGATAAATGTTCTGAACTGGGCAGTTTTGCCATGATGGGTGCATGCGTTTTGTGTCATTGCTTACTGGAAAAATGTTCAAACCAAATTTAAAACGCCCTCAAAAAACTGTACTGTATTGTACAAGGAATATAATTTAGTACAATGAGGAAGGTGCATCAAAGAGCACATGTATGTTTCATATGCAAGGGGTCTATAATTTGAAAACAGCCCAAAATTAATCTTTATCTGCCACTGGCAAAATGTATTTTCTTTGAATGTGGGTTTCAATGCTGTTTCAATGAATGTGAGTTTCAAGGGCAGATACGTTTTAATGCTAAGTTTTCATTGTGAGACTGCATTGCTTTGTCTAGCAGATGACTTAGTGTTTGTGCTGTAAAATACAAAATAAAACTTTCAAATGAAGTCCAACTCATCATAGAAGTAAAGCAGTATGCACTTTAGTGTTTATGGTAAATGGAGTGAAATAGCCAAGTAATGGTTCATTGGAATGGCTGCAGAGGCTCCATTCAACCATGATTTTGTCAGTGGGGAAGGACAGCAATCTCAGACAGGCCCAGCTGAACTATACCTCCCAAATGTCCAGATTTTCAAAGAATGAATAGATTTTTGCTTCTTATTTTTGGTTTGTTCTTCATAAAATTTGCAGTTTTCTGGCAAATAATTTAGGAATTAAGTCATTAAATAATGTTACACTGAGTTTCAGACTTCATAACCTTCAGAAAAATGCATGCTAAAGTAAGAACTGTTATTCTATCAACTGTCTCAATTTATACAAGAGCAATTTTTAGTACTGTTTATATGTTCTCCCAATATATTTGGCCTTGTTCAGATTTACTGCATTAACAGGTTGAGAGGTACATGCAAATAAATTGCTTTATAGAATTAGGCATAGCCAACCTCTCAACTGTCCCCGATTTTGGCTCAAAATGTTGCTCTTCCCCCTAATAATCCCGCCGCAAAATAGCAATATTGGAAGAAAACATGGAGGGTTTACAATTAAGAAATAACTGTAATAATCAAAGTTATAGATTACTTGTAATGCATGAAGATTCTTTTATTTTGTCAGCTGCTCAAGTTAGCAGTACTAATATTAAAGTGTCCCTTCTTTGACAGGTTACCAGCTGTATTGTGTGGCTATTTTATATTTTTGCATCACATTTTTGGTCCATTTTTCATAAAATTGTGTTTTTTGGCAAATTAGTGACAAATCACTAAAGACTGAAGTTAGAAAACAATGACAGACATTTGAGTTTCAGATTTTATACCCTTCAGAAACTTCATACTAATGCAAGACCTATTCTATTATCTTTCTAAGTTTATTAGAGCAATATTTAAAAATTGTCCTTATTTTTGGGCCTTTGTCCCACTTCTGTGTATGGCTTTGTCCAGATTTCTTGCTCTGAGGTTGAGAGGTATGACAAATGTGTCAAGGCCATCACAGTCAGCCAGAGACATTTCAAATTGTGACATACTTGTTGTACCCCACTCCCCCATGTAGTGACTCTGGATGTGTCCAAGCAAGACAAGGAGTAGTTATGCAGTGTAAATGTGCAGTGTGTCCCCCCATCCAAGGTAGACACAAGTGCTACAGTGGCTTTTCATCTGTCCTTGATTTTGCAGAATGGTCTGGTTTCTGTAATATTTTTGTACTGTTGATTTATGCTTATTACTCAGATTTATGCTTATTACTCAGAAAGTGCCTGTTGCTCTGTGTTTAAGTAGCAATGCTTTAATGACCATAAAGTAAGCTTGTCTGAGATCGTAAGATGCAAGTAAGCTTTAATAAGCATACTGTTAAAGAATTGCCAACATTGAAAGCCTTTCTGTTGTTGCCATGCAGAGAATACTTGACTAGATAATGTATAAGCCTTGGGTATTAAAGGACAGGATTCCATTATTTTAAAAAGCTCATTACACTTGTTGGAGACTTCCAGTCATCTCTACAAACTTTACCCATAAACTAAACAGAATGCCAATCATGTGTGGTCCATAACCTGTACAGTAATCCTTTAAGCAATGTATCTTGAGCTTGTTTCTTGTTTGCTTTTCATTTTTTACTTTGATCTTGTTTTCCCCATGAAACAAGTAGATAGTTGTCAGGCAGCAGGTCTTTTTGGATAAGAAACATTTTTACAAGTGGGGGCATCACAGAGATTTCTACTTTCAGCATGTTACTTGGTACTTTAATAAAGCTGAATATAAATTTTAATTAGAACTGCAATGCAAGGAGAAGTGGTTTGAGTTGAGTGCTTCTGGTTTTTCTTATACTTGATTTTGACTGGCATTCCAGTAATGTATTTAAAAAGTAATTTATTTTTTCATGCCTCACAACCTTTTGTTTCCATCTAGATATTAAGTAAGCTGTCATGCAGCCAATGCATTGAAATATTTTTATTCTTCTACACTTATTTTTGTCTTGATTGGACTCTCATAATGATGGTTTACCACCCAGGGCAGCGTATTTAATTAAAGTTAGTTTTTGTGGGTTTAGCTCCTCCCCTTTCTAGTTGACCACACCCCATTCCCCTTGATCCCACCCATTCAGCTGTCTCCTGCAGCCCCCCTTTGATTTGAAGTCACCAGCCACCACTGCCCTCTATGAACATGATTGTAGGCAGACGTTCCATTTATATATATATTATCTTGGTATACATGAAGATACGGGCCTCTTATGCAAATGTTTGAGCACCAAATCCTCTAATTTGCTTCTGAGTTTGTATATTTAGCATATAAAACCATCACCGAGTACAAGTTTTGTTTTTGTTCTTATACTGTTGTCTCTAGAATATGTCCATAGAAAATTTAGTAAAAGAATCCTAGCCTGGAAAGGAATGCCATACCAAGAAATATCAAAATCCCTTGATTTTATGCTGTTACATAAGTGGCAGATGTCTCTTTTTTAACATATCGTGCACATTTTGTTACAGCAACCTTTAACTGCTATTAGATCTTGATGTGGTTGATGGTACTAAACACTTATGTGCCACTAATATCAAATATAAAATTCAAAGGTTTAGCACTGTTCAGAAATGGAATTTTACCTTCATATTATTAGCAAGATATGAAATAAGTTTCATATTTCAGTCCATGGCACTGAATCTTTAATAACATTAATGTTGGTAGTATATCTTCTCTGGAATCTGTATTATTTTCAGTCATCTCAATCCAAACATATGTAACTTGCAAACTATGAAATTATAGCTGTTTTTGTCTTAAAGCTGTGAGTGTATGCAGTGTACCTAAACTGCTGGTATAATTCACAAGAAATGTACCAAGCATATCTTGAGGGTAAGGGCTTGAATCATAGCAACCAGACCTTTGTTTGTTGTTAACATGAGGATAAGGGCTTGAATCATAGAACCAGACCTTTGTTTGCTGTTTGCAAAGATGGATGCAGATAACCTTTTAAACAAAATGGTAGCAAGGCTGAAGTTTAAACTACAGAAACTAGACAGACTGGCTAGATTACGTTAGTTGTTTTAAGATAATGCTAGTTGTCACTGTTAGAAACCTGCACAGCTGTTGATATGGATTAACTGGGCTTCCTGCTTCTTTGTGTCCTAGCTAACAAGAAAAATGTTATTCAAGGACCACTTACTGAAGCAATAACTAAGGACAGTTACATTTATGAAATACACTGTTTACTAAGACAAAGCTTCTTAGTCAACAGTCAGTATAACTATGCAAATAAATAAATGAATGAATGAATAAAGGTATGCAAATGCAATACACTAGTCAATCGGATACTTTTTAAGTGATGTGAAATAGTAAGGTAAAATTTTGCTTAAGAGCTTTAAAGAGAGATGACCTATACTATACAATCACAAGGAACAAAAATTCCTGTCTGTTACTTAAGGGGTGTGTATATTCTGCTACTGACGTCTGTAGCACAGCTGGAGGGGGATTTCACATAATTACTCTCAGATGCTTGCACGTCTTTTGGCAGCGGACAGCAGGCTATTTATTGTTGACAACCATCGTCATTTTATAATTATGCTCCCTGGAATTGCATCACACAAACCAAGCAAACATGAAGATATGAAGGGTTAGGCTGCTTTTCTTACTTATGCTTATGAAAGCATACCTCATGTACAATATTATCTTCCAAGAAGCACTAGTTCTACACATATGAGTAAAGCCTTTTTCTGTATCTAGCTTTATGCCACATTTCCACTCCCGTTTCACTAGGCTGTTATCAATGATATTGTGTGTGTGTGTGTGTGTGTGTGTGTGTGTGTGTGTGTGTGTGTGTGTGTGTGTGTGTGTGTGTGTGTGTGTGTGTGTGTGTGTGTGTGTGTGTGTGTGTGTTTGTCTGTGTGCTTGTGTGTCTGTCTGTCCCTCTGCTTATCTGTGCACACGCACACCTGTATCTGTGTGCATGTGCTTGTTTAATTCAATGGTATGGTTAAATATTTAAAATTTGGTTTCTGTAGATATTGCATTGTTGTACCTTGCTTTATGTTATAGCTCCACTCCACTATTACTGTGCTGATAATGTGTGTATTTTTTTTTAAATTTAAGTGTACAGGGTACAGTTTTAAATGTTGGCAAATGCAGACATTTCATTAATTTATGTTACTGTGTTCATATTTTAACTTAAATTTCTTTGGTTGTTTTTAAGGGGAGGAGCTTTATGGTGCACTTTTGTTATTATCTGCAGAAAGCTAAACTGCATTACTTTTGACATTTAATATTAACACTAGCTAGAAAGTCACGGTCACTGCTACAACTTAAGGTGGATGCCAACTGTGCCTTTGCATTGCTGCTGACAACTAGTGGAGGTACATAATTATATAGATTATTGCCTGTAGTTCTCTGCTATGAAAGGCATGGTAGATTTCATTTCTATGGTCAATGTGTCTTCCCCCTAGCTAGCTAGTGCTACCATACTTAGAAAAAAAAGGAGGGGGGTGAGATAAAATCATGCTGACCTATACAGCTTTTTTGTTTCTGCAGTTATTAATTTTACTGGTATTTAAATATTAATGCATTATCTGAAGAATGGTAGCTGTGGCAGCATTGATCAAGGCGTTGTAATAGCTGAAGAATGGTAGCTGTGGCCGTAGAGATAAAGGTGTTGTAATACCTGAGGAATGGTAGCTGTGGCTGCAGAGATAATGGTGTTGTAATGCCTGAAGAATGGTAGCTGTGGCTGTAGAGGTCAAGGTATTGTAATACCTGAAGAATGTTAGCTGAGTCTGTAGAGATCAAGGTGTTGTAATACCTGAATAATGGTAGCTGTGGCTGTAGAGGTCAAGGTGTTGTAATACCTGAAGAATGGTAGCTGTGGCTGTAGAGACAAAGGTGTTGTAATACCTGAAGAATGGTAACTGTGGAGGTAGAGATCAAGGTACTGTAATACCTGAAGAATGGCAGCTGTGGCAGCATTGATCAAGGTGTTGTAATACCTGAAGAATGGTAGCTGTGGCTGTAGAGATCAAGGTGTTGTAATAGCTGAAGAATGGTAGCTGTGGCAGCAGTGATCAAGGTGTGATACCTGAAGAATGGTAGCTGTGGCTGTAGAGATCAAGGTGTTGTAATACCTGAAGAATGGTAGCTGTGGCAGCATTGATCAAGGTGTTGTAATACCTGAAGAATGGTAGCTGTGGCTGTAGAGATCAAGGTGTTGTAATAGCTGAAGAATGGTAGCTGTGGCAGCAGTGATCAAGGTGTGATACCTGAAGAATGGTAGCTGTGGCTGTAGAGATCAAGGTGTTGTAATACCTGAAGAATGGTAGCTGTGCCTGTAGAGATCAAGGTGGTGTAATACCTGCAGAATGGTAGCTGTGCCTGTAGAGATCAAGGTGTTGTAATACCTGTAGAATAGAAGCTGTGGCTGTAGAGATCAAGGTGGTGTAATACCTGAAGAATGGTAGCTGTAGCTGTAGAGATTGAGGTGTTGTAATACCTGAAGAATGGTACCTGTGGCTGTAGAGATCAAGGTGTTGTAATACCTGAAGAATGGTACCTGTGGCTGTAGAGATCAAGATGTTGTAATCCCTGAAGAATGGTAGCTGTGGCTGTAGAGATCAAGATGTTGTAATCCTTGAAGAATGGTAGCTGTGGCTGTAGAGATCAAGGTGTTGTAATACCTGAAGAATAGTAGTACCTTCATGAGGTGAACCATGTTTTTCACAAAATCTCACCAAGATGACAGTGATATATAGATTCTATTTTATATAGCATATAACATGGACAGAAGTTGGTTAAAAAAAAAAAAAGATATCTGGGTGCACAAGACCCAGGATAAATAAGTGCCCAACCCTGGTAGGTACACTGGTGCCAGGACTGGAAAAGAATGACAGTGCAGAATCTTCAAGACACAGAAACATTCCTACAATGTGCTAAGCCAGCCCAGGGGGAGGATGACCCACCTGTTGTAGAAGGAAGTAGTAGTCCACAAAAACCACAATAATTGATAGGCCAAAAAAGAGCCATAAAGATGGTAGAGTGGACTGCTGAGATTAAGAAAGAAATTATGTATTGCTACTATTATGCAAGAAGCCCAGAATTTCCAGAGAGAAACTATACAAAAAGATTAAGAGATAAATTAGAGGAAAGAAAAATACTTCCACAAAAAAAAAACTGTCAGAAGCTTCAAATACAAATTTGTGTTCATTAATACAACAGATTTATGAAAAACATTATATAGACCAATAAACTTTGGGCCATTTGGAAAAAGAAGTGACTGCAGAAGTGCAAAAATATAAAGAACAAAATCTAGAGACTTTTGAAAGGTATAAAAAGAAATATGGACATTGGAAAGAAACAGATATCTGATATGGTGCAATATTTAAGTAAAAGACGAACCCAAATTAATCAATGCAAAAAAGGCAGCCACAAAGATATTTAAAGGGAAATACAGGCAAAGGCATCCAGATATGGACAATTTCACAATACCAAAAATAACATCACAAAGAGGGAAGTAGAACAGAAGATTAGTAATGTAGAAGTTAAATTTATGGAATACTTGCTTAGTGAATGATTTAGTGTAGAACAACACATACATCACAACATAGGTTAGTACTAGGCTAACTGCTCTTGTGAGCCATTGTAAGCCTAGCCACTTACCCCTTGTGAGACTCAAACCCTGCACTTTGTGTTGGTAAGGCAAACACCTTAACTGTTAGGCAAATACCTTAACTGTTGGGATGGTGGCCTAACAGTTAAGGTATTTGCCTAACACCTTAACTGTTAGGCAAATACCTTAACTGTTAGGCCACCATCCCAACCCCTTAATGGAACAAAGAGCTTCCAAGTAAGGAGAAACAGCAGGAGCAGGAGATATCTGAAGAAGAAATATGGAGATGGGAAAGAAAAAAGGTTTAATATGGTACAATATTTATGCAAATAAGAAAGCAAAACTAATCAATACAAAAAGAGCACCAAGGATATGCAAAGAGAAATACAGGCAAAGGCATCCAGACATGGAACATTTTACAATACAAAAAATAATAAAAACAAAGAGGAAAAGTAGAAAAGAGGATTAGTAATGGAGAAGTTAAAGAAATAGAAACTGAGGTTATGAATTACCTGCAAAGTGAAGGATATAGTGTATAAAATCTAACTCTGATAACATACCAGCAGGATAGAGCAATGGATCCCCAAATTAAGGAGCAACAAGTAGAGCGGGAAACACCTGATCAGTTGCTATATGAAGATACTTTGGAGATTTCCATATGAAACCAGTACAGAGTTGCACAGCAAGGAAAGGAACAGGAAACTGTGGCAACTCTGAAGCAGTCAATGTTGAGGAGTGATAGGCAAGTGAGTTCCCACATGAAAGAGTAATAATGGATGATACAGGATGAAACTGAAGAGAATATGGTACAGGAAGATACTCTGGAACTTTCCATAGAATGCCTGCAGGAAATGGAGAACAAAGAATGTGCCCTCAGTTTAGAAGAAAATAATCTAAGGGAAGAGTTGCTTGATTTACAATGGACAGACATATTAAGATCAATGAAAGAAATAGACTACAATAAGTCAATAAAACCCCAAAAGTTAGAAGTTTGATAAAACAAATGAACACTGTAATTAGGACTGGTCATAGAATTCATGCGATATAACAGAAGTAAATAGAATATACTACTGTGCGGCTAAATTAATAACAGATAAAGTCTTACTGCAAAAAAACACAGGGTAGTAAGGAAAAGGAAGGGGAGAAATTGAATGCCATCATAGAAGCATCAAATAGAGAAAACCATAAAGCAATTAAGACAAGAAGTGTTACTGTTAGAAGAGTATAGAAGAGGGAACAGATCAACAGAAATACTCAGAAAGATAGATGTGATAAAAGCAATATGCAGTATCAGAGCAGATCAGGATCTATTGTGCACTATCGCAAGTAATAATCTAAAAATATCAGCACAGGCAGAAAATCTTAGTAGATATGCAGATAAATAAAAAGGGAAAGTATAAAATAAGCAATTTGATGACCCAAAAAGTTTTATAGAAAATTGGGAAACAAGGCAAAAGAAATTGAAACACCACCAAAAAAAGAAGAAATAGATACATTTTGGAGAAATATCTCTGAAAATCCTCTGGAACATAAGAACGATACTAAATGGATAGAGGAAGTAAAAGAAAGAATAAGAAGTTCAAATGTGCAGAATATGAAATGGGATGAAGTAATGGCCAGAGAGAAAGAGACTGAAACAAAGTTAAGAAAAGCTCCTAAATGGAAATTCCCAGGCCCAGATGCAGTACCTAACCTCTGGCTAAAAGTATTAACATCTTTACATGAAGATTTAGCCGTGAGTAAGAACTATTTGTATGCACACTCCAAACAGACACCAGCCTGGTTAATAACAGAAAAAACAATACTCCTACTAAGAATGAACCGGCAAGCTATCCTAAAAACTATAGACTAATTACTTGCCTTCCGACAGCATATAAACTATACACTGGAACTGATGCAGATAGAGTTTATAGTCATTTAGATGAAAACTCAATCATGGCAATAGAATACAAGTAACAAACAAAAGTCATATGGAAGAAATGATCATTTGTTGTTAAATAAAGTCATAATGGAGAACAGTAAAACGGGTAAGAATCTAAGTATGGCATAGATAGACTACAAAAAAGCATTTGAGAGTATTCCACATTAATGGATAAAAGAGTGCTTAAAATATATAAGATACACCATACACTGATCAATTACATTACAGCAGCCATAAAACAGTGGCAAACCACTTTGCAGTTAAGCCATGATAAAGCACAAATTCTTATTCTAGGGATAAAAATCCAAAAGGAGGATATTCCAGGGTGACTCTCTATCACCATTGCTCTTTTGTCTTGCCCTTAATCAATTAAGCTGTCTAATGAACAGATTAGGTCATGCCTACAAATTGGTCCCCAAAAAACAACAAAGTATAAAGACTTATCTTCTTTTTTGTGGTTGATTTAAAACTGCAGAGTTCTTCAGATGAGAAACGGAAAGCAGAACTGCCAAGTAGTCAAAACTTTTTCAGAAGATATAAGAATGTCATTTGGTCTTGATAAATATGCAAAAGCAACCTTTAAAACAGGAAAGCTACAGCACCAATAAAACATCAGTTTGGGACAGGAATGTGATATAAAAGAACTTGAGCAAGAGGGAGTGTATAAATATTTGGGAATTGATGAAGGATCAACAATAAAACATGAACATATGAATAAAAGATAGTAAGAAATATTTTAGAAGACTAACATTAATACTGAAAACAGTGTTAACATCTAGGTATAAAGTTCAAGCTATAAACCAGTTTGGTGTTCCTGTCCTAACGTACAGTTTTGGAGTGACTGACTGGCCCCAAAAGGTGTTGGATCATTTGCACAGGAAAACAAGGATACTTCATGTACATCAGGTGATTTAAAAAAAAATCACTGTATACCAAGACTATATATTCGCATTTCTGAAGTAGGTATGGACCTCCTCGACATTGATTACATGTGTAGATATGCATATATATCTGCTGACCTCACAAGACCCAAATGTAGTGAACATTTTGAAACATCAGGAGAATGTCTACGATGACTTCCCTGCTTAGTTTATCAGAAGCATATCAGTGTCAAGCGAGAATGGAGATCAAACCAGAAGTCCAGAAGTAGATAAAAATCAGGTAGCAACTGAATGTGCAAAAAAAAAAACAAAAAAACAAAAAACAAAAGAAAAAATATAAGATGAAGGACTAGATGAGAAGGCAAGAAAAGTGGGAAATACATAAATACAGTTGCAAGTATAGAAAACTATTGGGACGACCTCACATTGATCAGGATCGAACACAGGAATGGTTAAGGAAAGGTGAATTTAAACCAAAAGATGAAAGGTTAATATTGGAGGCCCAAGACAGTAGACTATGTGCACGTTGGTTTACAAAGTCCATTGAACATGTGGGAGAAACAGACAAATTTAGGTTTTATAAAACAGAATTGGAAGCAGTCGCACATCTTGTTGCTGGTTGTGATGTACTAATGGCAGAAGGACTGTATACTGAAAGGCATAATAATGTGGCAAGACTGTTGCATTCAGGATTGTGCAAACATTATAATACTGAAGTAGCTGAAAAACACTGGAAACATGAGCCACAAAGCATTACAGAAAACAATGAAATTTATATCACATGGGATCATCCATTACCAACAGTTCAGAACATAGATGCAAGAAAACCAGATATATTAGTCCATGAAAAGAAGACAAAAGTAGCATTGATCATTGAAATTGCTACACCCAGTGACTACTGTGTCTTATGTAGAGAGAGACACAAAGTCATAAAATATCAGGATTTGCAGGCAGAAATGAGGGCAATGTGGAAGAAGGATACACAGACAGTTCCAATAGTAGTAGGAGCAATGGGGCTTATAAAAAAGAATTTACAATTGTACTTAAATATATTAATGATACATGTAACTCCATATGAATTGCAGAAGAAGTCATTACTGGGCACATTGCAGGTGCTGCAAAGAACACTTCTGACCAAAATCAACAATTGAAACTACTGATTTCATGAATTTTAATCATACTTTGACTTAGGAATGGAGTCCATTGCTGTCATGGTATTAGATTCTCACAAGATTTGGAGAAATTAAAAAGAAGCAAGACAGCATCTGCAATATAACATAATATGGCATGTAGTGACAGTGAAAGCATCAATGAGAGTATGTAATGGTCAGGTTACTAATGAGTCTTTGCAAACAGTTATGAAAATATGAAATATTCTCATATATGTCTTAATAAATCATAAATTAAATATACTGTGTTGGGATAACTTCATCCTAGGATGCCTCTTAAACAGCTTGAAACATGACCTATCAGGCCCACTAGGATCTTAATTTAAGCACAGCCGACAGACTGGCTTTGTCCCTGGGGAGTGGAGGACAGCAACAGTCATCTCTCTGTATAAAGGGGACCATCAACAGAGCAAGGAAATTACAGACCCATAAGTTTGACTAGTATTATATGCAAGGCCATGGAAAGAATAATCATAAACTTGATAAATAATGACACAGAAAATCTCCAGAAATACTGGGCATAACCCAGTTCAGCTTCATCAGGGGCAGGTCATGCCTGCTCATTCCAGTACACTTCTTTGAGAGATTCACTAGGGCCGTGGATGAGGGTAAAACAGTACATACTGTGGCATTTGACACAATCCCCCAATTGGGTATTTTAGATAGAGTCACAAAAATTGGGCATGAATCCCTATGTCACCAGATGGATAGCCAAAAGGCTCACAGAGAGGACACATGTTGTTAGAGTGGGAGAATCCAGAGGCCAGTCACTACTGGTGCACCACAAGGATCTGTGCTGGGACCTCTCTTGTTTGGAATATACTTTTCTGAAGTCAAGGCTAATGTAGAAGGCCTTTGGCTGACCAAGTTTGCTGATGACTGCAAGCTGGAGGCAATCACTTAATCCCCCAGCAATATAGATATCCTTCAGAAAGGTCTGACTCATGCCAAAGCCATGGCCTAAAACTAAATGAAAACAATGCATCATTATGTCCCTAGGGAAGTCAAATACCCCTGAAGATTACATCATTAATAGCACATCCTTAAGAGTGAACTCAGAGGTGAGAGATCAAGGTACACAGTAGCCTGAACTTTGTCTGCCACATGTCAGCAGTGATGAGGAAGTCCTTCTATATGGCACAGCTTATACGTAAAGTCATGACATCCAGATCCAAGTTAAGTTATAGTCCCAGTGTACTCAGCCATCATCAGACCAATAATTGAGTACACTGCTCCTTTTGACATGTTCAAAACAAAACCAAAGGAAACAAACAAAGCCAGATAATCAAAACGCCACGGCCTGAAAACAGAGTCAGCAATCCTTTATAGTAAAATAAATCCTTTAATGTCACGAACTGTCACAAGAAACAAAACCAAGGTCAGTAGCACTAGTTAGTATAGCTGTCTGAGGATGGTGTTTTTTTGGCTCATTTTCATCAGCACAGAATGGGCAAAGGAATATGCATAGATTTAAACATAATTTTATAGGAGTTTGATCTTTTATTTGAAACGGAATTAATGGTGTACTCCATCTAATATTTGCACTTTTTAAGTATGTTTTTTAGTAATACTTACAAACATTATTGTCTTGCATTTTAATTTTTATGATACATAAGCCTTAATGCAATGAGGGTATTGTCCCTTTTAAATTTTAATCACTTAATTAGGTTAATTATTTGTTAAAACTGCCAATAAAGTATATAAGAGCCTTTTTTAATGGTAAACCGATACTTGATAAAGCTCAGGATTTCCTGAGCGAAAGCGCTTGGCTTTATTTCTTGTGACAGTTCGTGACATTAAAGGATTTATTTTACTATAAAGGATTGCTGACTCTGTTATCCTTTTGACATGTACTTGACCAGGAACTTGCAACAACTGGAGTGGCTTCAGAGGTAATGCAGGATATAAACACAATGTCCTATGTGAATCAACTAAAAGCCCTATCCCTTTTTTCTGTCTCGTACTGACAATTAAGGGTGATCTATGCCTAACCTATAAGGCACTCTCAATTCTAGCCCTAATGGAACTGTTATCCATTTGTAAGACAAACAACATGAGGACCACCCAATCCAAGGATCAAAACTTTGTCAGTGACATGAAGAAAACATGCTGGAAACTCAGATATGTGTCTCAGAGATTACCTGGAACAAATGTTCTATTCACATAAAGCAGAGCACTTCCTTGACCCTCTTGAAATGCAGTTAGGATCAATGGATAGGTAACTGTAAATTCTCTCCTGGGATAGTGCCCATGTCCCTTAATGACAGGGGCAGTCTGTAAAATACTCATAGGTATAAACACAGACCTAAGCCATAATCTAGTCCTTAGAGACTGAAAATCAGGAAAAGTCCAGGTAATAATGGCTAGGCTCCTAAGGACTCTTGAGTCATTAACCTAGTAATCTGTTATGAACCTATTGTCATATTATGGGGGATATGTAAGTAGTAGGCATTTGAAAAAGTGGTAGTAAACTCACTTTTGTAAGAGAAATACAAGGAACAAGCTGTATGTTAGGGAAGCTATAACAATAGCAGCTTTATTTTATTAGTGAGACAACTGTCTCATTAAGAGTAAGTCATGCATTATAATACAAGGTGCCATCTGCAATCTGACAGAATATAACAGGTAATATCACATTGAGGTAAACAGGGCTTGAGATACTGAACCATGTTTGCAAAAGTTTATGGTAAATATAAAATGTTTCCCATAGTTGCATAAATTAATGGAAATTAAACCTGGTTGAAGGACCTATGCAAGTGGTAGAAGTTAGGAAAATTGTACTCAACATGCTTTTTTAAGAAAACACTTGAAGACAGGGATGGGAGAGTGGCCTAATGGTTAAGGTGTTTGTCTTGCACATACAAGGTGCAGGGTTCAAGTCTCACAAGAGATAATTAGCTAGGCTTAAAATGGCTTGCAAGGGCAATTAGTCTAGTACTAATCTATGACCCTATAAAATTGATCTGTGCATTGAAGGTGCAATGTGTTATTAAAATTATCCTAACATCATGACTAGTATTTCATGAACAGTAAGGCATACATAAGGAAGTAAGGTGCACCTGCAAACTGACAGGATATGGGTAGGCATCTGTAGTGAACATATCACTGTGAAATGTACAGGGTTAAATTTACTGGTGTGTTTGCAAAAGTTTATAAAAATGATGAAGCATTAATTATTTCACATAGTTTCAATTAATAAATAAAAAAAGTATGGCACTGTCATACTAATGGGGCTTTTGAACAGTGGGTGTTACAAACATGGTACTTAACATGTTTTGGTGAGGAAAACCCAAGCAAGAAATATAACTATTTATTGATGTGGAATGTATTAATATTAATATTACTCTAATATTGACACTAAAGTCTCATGACAAGTAGTTTGTGCATTTGGAAGCAAGGTGGCATAGCATACTGACAGAATATTGTAAGTCATCATCATCTCCTTTCGGCTTAGGAGTTAGGGGTCACCACAGTGGAACAATGGTCCACAGAACGATTGGCAGTGGAGTTTTACAGTGTAGTGTTGCCAGCTCAGTGCCCAACCTTCCACAGAAGGCACACACATGCACACACTCACACTTAGGGCCAATTTAGAGTGTCCAATCCACCTACTGACAGAATATTGTATGTACTATTTAAAAAGACATCAATGTGAGATGTAAAGGGTTAGAGACAATGAAGAGTACTTGCATAAAGGTTAAAAAATATGAAATATTGCACAAATTTAGGTTGCTGTCACATCACAGAAGCGTATATAGCAGTGAGTGTTACAAGAAAATTATATGCACACGGGTCAACCAAATGTTATGCTTTATGATTTTCTAAATATGCATATTAAAACAGTCATTGTGAGATGTGAAAGACTGGAATTATTAAGGAGTGCTTGCAAATGTTATGAAAATATGAACTATTTCCCTATTTATGTTAGTTATGTAATACAATGGTATTGTGTTGGCATGGCATATACATGAAGTAGATGTTAGTTAAAAATTGACACTAAAATGTGATGCCCACTGTGAAGACATTCAGAAACATCAACATGTTTAATTGGTACAGCAGTTATAAGTATGAGCAGTATTTTCATATATTCATTTTCACTCTAAGAGCTTTTTGGCCTACAAGCAAATATGTGCTGCATCACAGAGGGTTGTGGCTGTAAGCTGTAGCTGCTGTGGTATAGGGTTTGATTCACTCAGGCCTCATTTGCCTGCTCTGTGACCTTGAGTAAGTCACTTAATCAGACATTGCTCCTGGATTGCCCATGAAAAAGAATTGTGTGTCCAGTGGACCTACCTGGTTTACACGTGTAATATTATTACTAGTAGCAGTAGTAGTGTAATTCACAGAATTATTGCATGGATTTTTTTTCTACTCAAAGATGCCATCTAATATGCATGGTCTTCTAGATTAAAATTATTTTGAAAAATTGTGACAATATAATATGCATAATTTGCAAGCACTATGTAATATCACAAAACTGGAGTGTATTATCCATTCTTGCCATACATCAATGTTTTTAAACAGGTGACCTCTTCACTCACATATACATTTAGTCAATCTTACATGTTTACAAAAATATAACTCTTTGACCACATTCTATTAACTTTTAAGGTTCATAGGTTCATAGGTGTTTACAAGGTTAATGACCACAAGGACCTTTTTAAGCCCAGCCATGCATCCCAAATCTCTGACAAGCTCTGATACCCTTGATAAGTGTAAGCATGGGCATAGTTGATGAACGATTTACAGGTTGCCTTTGTCCATTAGAGATATAGGTGGCAAATCAGGGATGAATTTCTGGTTTCCCATCCAATTATCCAAGTTGCACTTGAATTGGGTTAGGGAGAAACTCTGCTTCACATGGCTGGGGAGCCTGTTCCATAGAGGGAGTAGTCTCTGGGATACATACCTATCTCTCGAGCCGGTCCTATTTATATCACAGGCAAGGTTTAAGTCTTTATAAAGGATAATTCTGGTGCTGTTTGTTTTGTGGATATGCACGAGGTCCATCAGAGTGGAGTCTATCAATGCCCTGTGTGCCAGGCATAGATCTCCCCTCAAAAGCCTGTAGGATTCAGTATACAGGGAGAGGGCTTTGAGGCAGTCTGGATAGGAAGTATTACTTATGCTTTGTATTCTTTTAGTGAGGAACCTCTGTGAATGTTCCAGTTGTTGGATATGCCTGGTTAGGTACATAATAAAGGGGGCATTGTATTCAATGATAGGATTGATGAATGCTAATACATGTGAAAAATTGACTTTCTTGGAATTAGATGCTATACCTTTGTTTATTTTTATTTATTTTTTTTATTTTACATTTGTTGACCGGGATAGTCCAACTGGATACATGTCCATTTTCAGCGGAGGCCCGGGGAGAAAAGCTCCACATAGGTACAAGACAATATAGTTACAATACATTGAAATAAAAATAAAATAAAAGAAAAGGAAAAGTAGGAAAGTACAAATTACATAAAAATTAGTTACTATAACCTAACGGTTTAACTACTGTTCGTAATACAATTCATTAAAGTAGTGCAATAGGTAATTGAGACAGTTATAAAATATGGTTACGGTGGTGAACAGTTAGTAGGCAAATGGATAAAAGGTCTCCTCTCTAGGTTGTCCTAACAGATTTGGATTAGTTATGGAAGAAGTGAGGCCTTGTTGCGCAACATAAAATGATTTCCTCAGCACTGTAGATGCGTGATGACCAAAGGCTAGATCACTCTCTATGTGTGTCCCTAAGTCCCTGACTACTTGGTTATCTCTAAGGGTTGTGTTGTTAATAGTTGTTGATAGTTATCAGGGATGGATGACTTCCCAAAGGATACTATTATGCATTTCTTGGCATTTAGTTTTAGTCGATGGCTCTGACACCAGTTGTTTGTCTGTGTCAGTCCCTCCTATGGAACATTTGTGTTGGTGTGAGATTCAATGACAGCTCCTAATTTGCAATCATCTGCAAATTTATTCAGCCAAAGACCACTGACATTGGCCTTGGCTTCTGAGGAGTAAATGCCAAAAAGGAAAGGTCCAAGGACTGATCCCTGTGGGGCTCCACTTGTGACTGGCCTCTTGGTAGAGGTGGACTCTCCAATTCTAACTTCCTGGGTCCTGTCTGTGAGCCAGTTGGCTATCCACAGGGTGACATACGGGTTTGTACCTAACCTCTTGAGTTTGTCAACAATTCCCGAGTGAGGTATTGTGTCAAATGCCTTGGCCAGGTCAAGGTAGGCATGTGAACAAATTTTCCCTCATCCACTGCTTTGGTGACCTTCTCAAAGAAGTCCAGCAGGTAGAGTAGGCATGATCTGCCCTTGACAAAACCAAACTGGGTTGGGTCCAGTGTCTGGAGGTTTACTATATCTCTGTTGATCATCTCCATGATAATTCTTTTCATGGCTTTACATATAAGACTAGTGAAACTTATGGGTCAGTAGTTTCCCAGATCTGTAGATGGCCCACCTTTATGCAGAGGGATGACTGTTGCCTTTCTCCATTCATGAGGCACGAAGCCTGTTTAGAGGTTATGGTTAAATAGTAATTCCAGAGGCCCCAATAAGTCATGTTTCATGCTATTTAGAAGGCATCCTGGGATATTGTCTGGGCCCATTAATGCAGTGTTTTTGGTCTTAGAGAGAATATTAAGGACCTGTTCCCTAGTGATAGCAGGGGGGAATTATATTTAATAATATTTCCTGAGGGATGGTTGAGAGGGAGAGAGGAGTAAAGTTGGAGCTGAATTTATATGCCAGGAGGTTAATGCAAGGTGCTCCTTCAAGATCTTTACGGTAAGAGTAATGTGGAGGGAAGATGTTTGAGCTTTGCTTGTCGGTAAAATGTTAAGAAATTGCTGGGGGATGTTTTGACTGTTAACTTTACAGAGATGATTCAGATGACTAAAAGATGCACAGGGCTACAAGAAGAACACGGTGCTTGGATGCTTTGCCCAGTGTGCACTTGCTGTGAAGTCGTAAGACGCATCTGCGGCATGACTTGGTATGTTAAAGACTTCTTTTAGAGGTGCTGTGTTAGTATTAGAGTGTTGCAGGCCAGTTTAGAGTGACATTTGTATTGTGAAACTCTGCGTCTCATCTGGTACGTTGCACTCTGATGACTTGATGATAGTATATACTAAGAAGAATTTAAATGTTGTGTTCTGAAATCTTTGCTGCTCGGGTGGCAAGTTGTTTCTTTTTGTTTTTGTTTTTTTTTTCTCTCTCTCTCTCTTTTTTTTTTTTTTACATTTCAGCTAGAGGTCTTTGTGGCGAAAAACCATAACAGTAGAAAGGGTATTAAGACCAGCCAGACTAATGAGAAGTAGTGTATGTGTGCAGTGCGCATGAGTTGAGAAAGCCATTCCTTATCTGATGTGGCCTTGTTTACGTTGTGTGTCACATGCCAATTGAACATTTCTTCAGATGAGGGAGATGGAGAAAATCATTCTGAACCATAATCGTAAGTTTCCTGCCTAAGATTTCATTGATTTCTTTAATGGGTATGGTCATATTCAGATAGGTTTTTTAAAAAAAGAGGCATGTGTGGGAGGACTTGAGTTGCTTCATTTTGGTTTGCAGCTTTGGCATCTTTAAAAAGAACAAACTGGTAGTAAAGTCAACAGTGAAGAACAGAGCTATTACTGTTGCGGCATTTTTTCAGATAGTTATTATTTTCTTGGTATAATAGTGTGCTTGCAGTGCTGTATTTACCTTAGTTGTAGATCTGCCTCTTAAAGATTCGCCGGGGCTGTTTTATTAGCATGTTTAAACAAATTATGTGGGATTAGGCTCATTTCTAGTCTTTGTCTAATCCCTTAAACTGGTGGGATGGCTAAAGCAGGGCTTACCTTGTCTGAATTAAGACATACAGAGAGATTGTGCACCCCAGCCCAATAGTGGGTCTTGAGTTGTTGAAAACATGGTATCACATTGTGCATGTTAGATACTTGTATATGCAAAATGGAAGGCAAGCTGTGTTTGCTTTTATTATGTTTCATTTTAAGATTAAGCAGATTAAGAGAAGTTGCTTGCTGGGGAGGTGAATTCCTTTGTGCCTATTCTGAAAGAAAGTGTTTTTGTATAATGTGGTCAGAAAACCATCCTTCTTAAGGAAACCTTTTAAATATTCATCTACGTAGACCTAAGGTGTAAGGTCAGTAAAGAGGAGGATGGGAACTCTGCGTAGTGCGATGCTCCAGCTATCCAGAAGTGATTTTGACGTTTCTTACATTGTGCAGATTGTGAAATGGGTTTATTTTAGGTATACAGTTGTGTAGAAGAAAGTGGTCTTTGAAGATGTAAAGGGTTAAAGCTGTTGCAGTACTCATCAGTGTTACTAAATTTCACCTGTCAAGTGCTTGTCACAGCATTACGTTATGTTCTCCACTCAAGTGCCAAGGGAGTGACAGTCTGAGGATATTTTTACCACCTTTCAGAAGGTAATGAGTTGAGTATCTTCTAGGGTCTGAATTTTGGTGTTCATGAAGCTTTTATTCTAAGGTGCTGTATGGGTTTTGCAAGGAGATTGTTTCACGGGTTACATTTAGGTATGGAATCTAGTAATTTGCATTGAAATAAAGCTGCCAGTTTGAAAAGGCAACTTGATGGTAGTCGTACTTCCAGCCCAACGTTTTCTTCTTGTTAAGCTGAAGGACAGTGCTGTGAAGTGCAATGGTAATTTTTGTGCACCTCTATCAGGAAAAATGCATGCAGTGGCCCTGGATTGTGTTGGGACTTTTATATTTCTGGTCACATTATCATTTGAGTGGCAGACTATATTTCTGTTTGATATTTCCTAGAGGAAATGCCTACAGTGAAGGGCACTCTTCGTGAATTGTGTGTACTTCCAAATCAAGCTGTGTGGAGAGAATTTCCTTAGCTATGTGACCCTGACAGATGTAGTTTTTTGTACCAAGGCTGTCTAGCAGCCAGTGTTGTGTTTTTCCTTCTCTACCCAGATCCAGTTGACAGGCTGCCAAACTTGAGTGTGAGGCGCTGAAAGGGTGAATCTGAAAACAATTGAGAAAGCTCGATCACCCTGTAGAGTCCTAATTTCTTGGGAGGTGTGTGGTTTCCGTGTAAGAGAAGTTCCAGATTTCTCCAAGAAAATCCCACGATGGAGTTGACAGAATCATAGAAAATACCAAAAAGCAACTGTTCATCTGACTTGTTTTCATTGAAGCTGCATGGTCTCAAGAAGTCCAGATGTGTGTGCTATGTGAGGAAGTTGCTGGAGAGCTTGGGAGGTTGGCCTAATGGTTAAAGTGTTTGCCTTACAAACACAAGGTGCAGGGTTTGAGTCTCACAAGGGATAATTGGCTAGGCTTAGAATGGCTCACAAGGGCAGTTAGCCTAGTATTAATCTAGGGTTGGGAGGGTAGCCTAATGGTTAAGGTGTTTGCCTTGCAAGCACAAAATTCAGGGTTTGAGTCTCACAAGGGATAATTGACTAGGCTTAAAATGGCTCGCAAGGGCAGTTAGCTTAGTACTAACCTATGAACCTATGAACCTATATCTTCTGGCTCAGTATAGGTGGCTCCATTTACAATGAGCTCTGCACACAATTGTGTATTGCCTTTAAGGTTGCGGACATAGCTAAATAATGCTTTGTGGTTGTCCTTGGCCTGGGAGGCCAAACTTACCTCAAATTTGGCTTTGGCAGACTATATTTGCCCTCTTAGTTCTGTAGTTTGATGTGATTTCTTTTATCCTGTTGGGTGCTGCACCTCCTAATTTTTGACATGATTTTCTTCCTCCTGTTATACAGCTGATTAATTTTGTGATTCTACCAATGTGGCTTGTTTTTTGAGTTAGTTCTGTGTTTCTTCCTCATGGGTACAGCTGCCTCTATGCAGCTATTAACATGCTTGTACAGGGTTTCTGTGAATAGTTCTGCATAGGCAGAAGTGTTCTCAAGGTTTATGGGGGCTTGAAATTTTGCCAGGTTCTCACTTAATAGCAGAAGGTTAGCCTTAGAATAGCTCCTGAATATTCCAGGTTTAGCTGAGGTCCCGTTTTTTTTTTTACTTCAGAGGAGACCATTTTGTGGTCTGACCTTACCAGGGAAGGTGTTGCAGTAGCGGGTATGCAGCAGTCACCCATATTAGTGAGGACCAGATCCAGTATGGTTGCACCCCTGGTTGGTATACTGAATATCTGATCCAGAGAGTTTGTGTTTACAAAATCCTGGAATCTCTGTGCATGTACATTTGGTGTCGTATAAGGTTCCCAGTTAATAGTGGAGTAATTAAAGCCACCCATGAATATGGTATTGGGTTAGATGGTTAGTGTTTCTAATAAGTTTAAATACATGGTATGGGTTTCCTGGGTCATAGAGGGGGACCTATAGCTTGCAAGGAAGTGGTATTGGATTTTGCCTATGGTGATTTGAACATGAAGCAGCTCAAGTGCATTGTCCTGTTTGACCAGCCTTGAAGTATATTTATTTTTGATGTAAATAGAGACACCTCCACCTTTACTCCCTGCCTGTGAAGTAGCTGGCCTAAATGTGTGGAAGGCATTATAACCTTGCACTGTTGGTGTACTCTCCGTGGCTTTAAATCATGTCTCGGTGACTGTGCAGACATCAACATTCTCTAAGGTAAACAGAGCTTATAGGGAGTTTTTTTGTTTAGACTCCTAGCATTGAGCAGTAATACCTTTAGATTTTCTTGTCTTAATTTGCTGTGTCAGAAGTACTTTCAGTTTGGTATTGCCTAAAAAAGGCACTATGGGGGAAGACAATGTTTTAGCTAATATTCAAAAGCCTAGGGGTGAAATACCAGTTTATCTCTTAATGTAAGATTGCTTATTGACGATTGCTAACAGTAAGCTAATTTATAGTAGAGAGACTATTCTGGAAATTTGATCCTCAGGCTTGCTGTGTAACAGGTTTGATGAGCTGCTGTCTGTGGAACTTGTGAGGCCTACAGCACTTCTCGAGTTACAAGAGCTGGGTATCTTACTCAAACATGGAGCAAAATGCCTGGTATGTACAGAATCAACATTACTGAATCATGGTAAGAGAAGGAAACACAAGAGGTGTGAGAGAACATGCAAAAGAGGATCTAGGGCTGGAATCACAGCAAGGCTAAAAGCAAATTCCTACAGGCCTGCACTCCCATCCATTCTGCTGGCAAATGTTCGATCACTGGAAAGCAATGTGGACTATATAAGGCTAGAATTATCTACTCAGAACAAGGTGAGGAAATGCTGTGTGCTTATTTTTTACTGAAACTTGGCTAAACTCTAACATTAATGACAGTGCAGTCCATGTGGAGGGACTCTCACTTTTTAGAGCAGACAGAATACATTCTCTCAGGGGTAAGTCCAGAGGGGGAGCGGTCTGTAGATACATCAATAACAACTGGTGTATCAGTTGTGAGATAGCATCCTCGCACTGCTCAGATAATCTAGGGTTTTTGTCACTGAAATACCCAGGGAATTTAACAGCATCTGCATCACAGCTGTCTACAGTCCTTCCAGTGCTAATCCAAATGAGGCAATGACCACTTATACCAGGCTGTAAACGAACTGCAAAACAGTTATATAGTGGCAGGTGACTTTAATTAGACCAACTTGAAAACAGTTCTGTCTCACTATTTCCAATATGTGAGATAATCTAGGGTTTTTGTCACTGAAATACCCAGGGAATTTAACAGCATCTGCATCACAGCTGTCTACAGTCCTTCCGGTGCTAATCCAAATGAGGCAATGACCACTTATACCAGGCTGTAAACGAACTGCAAAACAGTTATATAGTGGCAGGTGACTTTAATTAGACCAACTTGAAAACAGTTCTGTCTCACTATTTCCAATATGTGGACTTTGCAACAAGGGTGAGAACACACTGGACAGCAATGTTAAGCTGGCATTTAAGGCAGTGCCTCACCCATACCTGGGAAACTCTGACCACCTCTCGATATTGTTACTACTAACATATAAACCATTGCTAAGTAGAGGGAGACCAACAGTTAAACAAGTAAGAGTATGACCAATGAGTGCAGTCTCAACACTCCAAGACTGTTTCAGGAGCACATAATGGAGCATAATCAAGGAGGTGGCTACTGAGAACGAGTGTATCAACCTGGAGGAGTAAATGGAGGTGGTAATGGGCTACATCTCGAAATGTGTGGATGATGTGAGAGTCATTAAACCATCATCGCACGAGCCAGCCAGAAACCCTGGTTGATGAGAGAGGTGTATGAGCTACTGAAAGCAAGGAATGCAGCCTTCAGGTCTGGAGACAAGGAAGCCCTCAGAACAGCCAGAGCAAATCTGAACAAAGGAGTGAGGGAAGCAAAATGCACCTATGGCAGAAAAATCCAGAGCTACTTCTCTGACCAAAAACACCCCAGGTGCCTATGGCAGGGTATCCGGTCCATAACTGAGTACAGACCCCTATCTTTGCAATGTGAGGACAACAAGGTATGCCTAAATAAGCTGAATGTCTACTTCAGCAGATCTGAGGAAGGGAACAGAACAACAGCAAAGAAAATGACCATTGGCCATAATTAGAAGATGCTCACCCTCAACCAGCTGATGTCCAGAGAACACTGCCAAAGTTATCCCGAGAAAAGCAGCTGGGCCTGACAACATCCTAGGGCATGTGCTCAGAGATTGTGCAGTCCAACTAACAAATGTCCACACGGATATCTTCAATAACTCACTGAGTCAGCAAATAGTTCTGAAATGCTTCAAGGATACAACAATCATTCCATTACCAAAGAAGTCTCCACCATCTTGCCTAAATGACAACTGCCCTGTAGCCCTCTCCTCTACAGTGATGAAGTGTTTTGAAAGGCTGGTCAAGGATGCCATAACATCTGGGCTGCCTGCTGATCTTGACCCTCTGCAGTTTGCTTACCAAGCAAACTGCTCTATGGCAGATGCCATCTCTCTAGAACTTCATCTATCGCTGGAACATCTTGAGAAAAAAACACCTACGCCAGGGTACTATTCATAGAATTCAGCTCTGTTTTTATCAAGGTCATTCCTCTTCATCTGGTAATGAAGCTACTCCAACTAAGTGTCAACACTCCACTTTGTAACTGAATTCTTGACTTTCTCACAGACAGACCTCAGAAAGTGTGTGCAGGAAATAACTCCTGAGATAGCATCACTCAACACTGGAGTTCCACAAGGATGTGTACTAAGTCCCTTGCTGTTCACCCTGTTAACACATGATTGTACAGCCAAGTACAATACAAATCACATCATCACGTTTGCTGATGACACAACGGTGGTAGGCCCCATCAGCAATGACAATGAAACAGCATAGAGAGGTGAAGTGGAACAACTGATTACCTGGTGTGGAAGTAACAACTTAGCACTGAATGGGCACAAGACAAAAGAGATAATTATGGACTGCAGAAAAAATCACAAGGAACATTCTCCCCTCACCATCAATGGGGGAACAGTAGAAAGAGTGAGAAGCACAGAGTTTCTGGGAATGCATATCAATGAGGATTTTTCTTGAAACACAAATACAAATGCCATAGTCAAGAAAGTGCACCAGAGATTGCACTTTTTTGGAAGGCTGAGGAGAGCGAATCTCCCATCGACACTTCTCACTACCTTCTACAGAGGTACTATAGAAAGCATCCTGATGAACAACCTCATAGTATGGTATGGAAGCTGCTCTACCTCTGAGAGCAAATCCCTCCAGAGAGTGGTGAAGACAGCCGAGAGGATCATTAAGACCACCTTACCACCTATCCATGACTTGTACTTATCCAGATGTCTCAGCAGGGCCAGAGGAATAATTAAAGACTGCACTCACCCAGCTTGTAGACTATTCCTGCATCTATTCTGAAGCATACATTGCAGAACTATGAGATTCAAGAACAGCTTCTTCCCTAATGTCATCAGGCTGCTGAACTCTAGTAACCACTACACTCCTTGATGGCCACCTGGGTCAGCAGAAACTGTCTCAAGTTGCACATTAACCTGGTTACTAGTCTCATCTAATACGTAGTGCAATAGTCACCATGACTGTAACTTATAGGCCATCTAGGTCAGTAGCAATGCAGTAAAATTTCTTTTCTTTCATTACAATACATGTTGTGAATTCATAAATTAACCATAGTGCAATACTCTAAGGTCCATAGTGCAATACATTAATGTTCACAGTGCAATATTCAAATGTCTTTTTCTGTACAAGGATCAATGCAGTGTCTTAACTCATGCAAGTAAGTGTTCACTTTGAAAAGTGTTAAAATGTGTTTCTAATTATGTGCAATATTAGTTTACCTGCATGTCCGTGATGTAATAGCAAGGTGTTATATGTGTAAATGTCTGTGAAAATAGTCTATATGTTGTCTGCACATTGAGTCCGGAGACATGGACTTTTGTTCAGTTTTTGCACTTGTGTGACTTCTGAATGACAATAAAGTTTACTATGACTATGACTATGACTATGAATATAATTTGCATTACTAGATACATTTTTGATACTAATAACAGTGCATAGCCTATCAGTCATGAACAACTTTCATGATTTAAATTTTTGTCTCTCATAGCATATATGAGATATTGCAAATCAGATGAAGTGTGCTCTGAATACTAGATTTTGGAGAAAACCTCTCAATAAGCAAGTGGTTTCCTGGTTTAAAAGACAGATTAAGTAGCTACCTACTACTCAAGCTCAAGACCGGACAAGTTAATGAGGTTGGAATGATGGCCATTTCCTTCACAGTAACCTTCCTCCTTTGCACCCCTCCCTACAAAATAACTGCTGACTACTTCAGGACCTTGAGATAACTAATGTTAATTAAATTAAGTTCTTGAACTCTGCGGACTATTGATCTAAGATTGCATTTCATTTAGTTCTACATCATTCTTTAATTAACTCACCTAGTTAATGCATCCTACATTAAAAGGACAACACTCCAGAACTCCAGCCTTACTGAAATTAGACAACATGCCTTACTAGCTATATTTTGCACTCTTCTATAATGTTTTCCACATAATCAAAATGTTGTTACTTATGTGCTGCTCCTTTATTACCACACTTTAAATCTATGGATCTCACACTGGTGTCCTCTTCAATTTCTGTTTGCCTATTAACAGTGTTATGCATGATCTGATTTTTAAAATATGCTGTTACTTTGTAGTTTCTTCTGCGATTATCTCTTTTCTACTGTAACTATGGCCAAAAAGAGTCATAAAGGTCAAACTCACTTACGACAAAAACAAATGAGTTAACTTTGAAAGAGGAGACAATAGCAGAAAAGATGGAAACTGCAGGTATCTTGACTGTGTCTGATGAAAAATATAGACAAGAGAATTATATTATGAAGTACTAGAAGTTTTATTTTTCACGAGTATGAAAATGAAGACATAGAAATAAATGGGTTGGGAGGGTGACCTAATGGTTAAGGTGTTTGCCTTACAAATGCAAGGTACAGGGTTTGAATATCACAGGAGATGTTTGGCTAGGCTTAAAATGGCTTGCAAGGGCAGTTAGCCTAGTACTACCCTATGAGATAGATATCTTCATAACAGTAACTGAAGTTATGACTTACAGCATAATGGGAAATCTCCAACTTTATAAAACATGTGAATATTGTGAACAAAGAGCTCTGATTCTTTTATACCAATAAATCAGGATGAAATAATGTGTTCTCAAATAAAACATCCAATGTGGAAAAAAATATTCTTCTTAAAGAAATGCATTCTCCTAGCAGAAGTGCATTCTTTAACTAAAGAAGAAAAATATACCCAAGATTTCAGAAGGAATCCTACTGCTGGAGGCAAGAGCTGTAACCCAAAGGGACTATTTCTACAATATTAGAAAGTGCAATTCAAAGACATTTTAGCTGCGACGAGGAACTACCTCATCATTTGCTAATTTGATTGTCTCTAAATCACCTTTAACTACCACGAGTGTAAATCAGCACTTTCCTACAGTAATTGTCACTGGTGGATCATTCATTCTATTGACACAGCACCTCCCCAGTTCACTCTCCCACACACGTAGGCACATTCAGACACACACATCAACCTAACTCTTACCAGTCCCTGAGTTCAGAATGTCCCTGATGTTTCTTCTTATTTTGTCTCTGCCCTTGTAAATCATGGGTCCTTGCAGTCAGACAATAATGCCAGATGTTAAGAGTGTCATTCTTCTTAATGTTTGTAAAATCCATTGTAATGCTGCAAACATTGCTCTAGTAATATTTTTTAGAGTTCAATTACAATTCTGTCTTGTGTTGTGTCTAGTGTTCCTCCTGGCTTTGTCCTGAAGCCTCACCTATGAGGATAAACACCATTTCTCTGAAGTGCCCCTGATTTTGCATATACCTCCTTCATGCTTTCTCTTTCAAACACATGGACACTTACAATCAGTGAGTAATGCCAGACAGTAGAGTTTCATACTTCTGATAATGTAAAAAATACTCTCCCTCACTAACTCCTTTGTTAATGCTGAGGAGCACTCCCTCCCTTTTACTCCAACAGCTTTTCTTTTTTCAAAGACCTAGGCAATATGTAAGAACTATCACTGGTGTCTGGTGGTGAAACAGAGAGCTAACCCCTTGCTAATAAAGCTGTGCATGAGTGCTAAAACTAAAAAGTGCCTTTAAGGCACTGTCGAAACAGCCCTGGTGTCTACTGCTCCCCCTGCCCCATGTGTTTCATACTGCAAAACAGAAATAGTTACTAGGCCAGTTAAACTTCTCCATGGAATTCTGGGGCAACAATTTCACCTGCTGGCTAGTGTTTCTTGCTGCAAAGAATTGTTCCATCTTTTAATGTAACATTAAGGCATGGCATGAAAAAATATCCCTAGTGTTTAGGTTACCCCACCTTCAATATTGTAAAATTTAATTAGTGTAGGTGATCATGGAGGTGTGACAGCACCGCTCCACACCTTCATGTATACACACACACGCACACTCGCATACACACAACACACACACACACACACACACACACACACACACACACACACACACACACACACACACACACACACACACAGAGTTTCCCCTCACCTGATAGCACTCACAGACACAGTAACTCATTTACAAATGAATTATACACATAAATGCACAAACACCTACCCTTCTATACCTAACCCCAGATCTGCAACCACCCAGACTGACACACACACACACACACACACACACACACACACACACACACTGCGCTACACACACACACACATGCACACACACACACACACACACACACACACACACACACACACACACACACACACACACACACACACACACACTCTAATACTACATGTCTGCAAAACTCCCTGGCACTTACCTCTAACATGATCTGGTGAATGCTCAGCAAAATTAATTTCACTGTTTGAAAAAGAGAGTCAGTAATGCCAGAGATATAGTTATTTGTTCTGGTGCCTGGAGTTATCCTCCAGTCTGGAGCCCCCAAACTTTAAGTTGAAAAAAAGCTCTTCTCTCTTTTTAAACTGTAGCAAACTTCTCAATATATTTATAGCAAGCAGCTGCTACAGCTGATGTCTGCCACACTTAAAGTACTATATTAAATGTTATAATGGTATTTGTATGCTGGTAATGTACTGAAGGCCAGTTGACTTCTGCATATTGGACCCTAAATAGTTTGTGCCGATATTGGCTGCCACCTTCATCCCCACCCTCACTATGCCTCAGGTTAATGCCCAGGTATTCAAGAGCACCAATTATTCTGAATTTAAATTCCTGGATTTAAAATCCACATTAAGAATTCACTCCTGAATATTTTGTAGAGAGGACTTAGTCATAGTTGTTCCTAACCTGAAGCTGTCATGATTGCTTGAAACTTCCAGTATAAATGCTTCCAATTTTGAATGGGATGTGTTTAGTTTAGAAATGTCTTCTTTTTTTTTTTCTAAAAGTAATTAATCTTTATTGGCAAGATCAGGTGTTATGTCTGCCAAAGCTTTCACTTCTGCCACTAGATAGTCTAAATTATACAAAATAGATTCTGCCCGTAAAGTAATTTAATTGCTAATCACTTCAAAATCACTTTCAGCAGATACTTTACTTGAAGCATTACTAACCAATTTAAAGGGAAATGTGCCTTCATTAGTATGTGAAGTCATTGATGTTATTAAGGTATTCTTTTGAATTAACTTCTGCTGGTCAGTAACTGAGTACTGCATGCCTTTTGTACCCTCGCTCTTGTTTTAATTAATATTTTGATTAACTACATCACTAACAGTCTTGAATAGAACACTGTCTTCCAGATAAATGATTGTTGATGAAAAATATCATAGAATTTTGCAATGCAAAAGAGTTTTGCCTTGATTCTGTGTCTGACGAGGTGAAAAGCTATGGAAAGCAGCTTCAGCGTCAGCATCAATGTATTATTTCAGTCCAGAAGCCAGATTACTTAAAGAACAATCATTTTTGTGCAAATGCTGTACATTTATTTTAGAACTCTGTTTCTTAATTTTTTGCCACTATATACTATGACAGCTAATCATTGTTGCTTTATAATTTGTATTCCTGTGTTATAAACTGAAGAAAGCAGGGATTAAAAGTATTTCTCATTCTAAATCTAAAATTAGAAGCTTGTTTAAAGAACATGGTTAAACAACACAACAAACTAACAGCACCCCCAGAGCTTCTCCAAAGTGTATTAGTGCATCGTCATGCTCCTCGGTTCCTCCAGGAAATCTCCCTGGCAGCTTCGTACTTAATGATCATACAACATTCATACTGATAAGGACACTGCAAAGAATAAATACAAAGTATCTTTATTGTGCAACATGCATGACCTAAATATGAAGAAAAAAAAAAAGAAAACTGAATAGATGGAAAACGCTCACTTTATTAGATAACAAAGCTTTCGAGAATGTCCCTTCTTCAGTGTTGAAAACAAATAATACTAAAACATTAATTTATAGTAGTTTTTCAAAAAAAACCGACATGACACAGCCATCCAATGTATGATCAAACATTATTAAGACATCATTAAAAATGCAAGTACTTCTAAAAGGTACAGCTTTTATCAACGTAAATCACATATATATGTAAAACATATTCAGCACTAAAAAGAAAAGTTCTTTCTCTTAAAATGATAATCAGATCACTCTATTTTTACTATTCTTAATAGAATATATATAATCTAAACAAGAAATAAATTAAAAAATAGCAATACATTATCTTTTAGACTTCTTATATATTAACAAACAATACATCTATTAGAAAATTATTTCATTTAGTACTTCATATATTCATAACTTCCTATTCACATATATATATATACATATCTAACATAAACATAATTAATAAAAATAGCTAACTATTTATATTGTTTCTGTCTGAAGTCCAGCATTGGTTTAAGTGTTATTCTATTATTTAATCCTGGTGTTCTATCTGCTGCTTTTTGTAACATTCTCCATATCGTATCCTCTATTTTGAAACTCTTGACATAAAATTTCCATTTGTTCATCACATTTCTTGGAATCTGTATTTAGCCTACTAATTCTTAATAACTGATTCTTTACAATACCTTTAAATACATGTGCTGCATGCATGCTTCTAGTATGTGTGTATTTATTCACATGTATATTCTTTCTATGTGCGCAAGTTTCTAATTTGTTATCAAAACCCTTGTAAATTTCTACATCTAAATAGGATATCTTGTTCCAAGAATAATTGATAGTAGACTTAAGAAAATTTGTAGTACTATTCAGATATTGAACAAAGGGTTTTAATTCTTGTTCATCTCCTTTCCATAATAGAAAACAATCATCAACGAAACATTGATAGAAGAGAATATTATTTTTGAAATTATTATTATCACCTCTTACATAATGTTTTTCCCATTGGTTTAATGCTATGTTAGCATAAGTTTTGGCCATGGGAGTACCCATGGCCACACCTGACATTTGTAAATATGGCTGCTTATTGAATAGAAAAACATTTTTTTCCCAAAACTATTTAAATCATAATACACAGTGTTTCCACCTCTTTACCTTTCATTTTTACTTCTTCACATAAAAACTCACAAATTACATTCACGCCATATTCATTTGGTATTACTGTGAATAAAGAACCTATATCCAAAGTTACCATCATAAATTCTTCATGAATGTTATTTTCATACCATGTAAAAAGCTTTTTCAAGAAGTCATTGGTATCTTTGATATAGCTAGGACATAGAGGTAGATATTTACTCAGTTTTTTCCTGAATATAAATTGACAAAGGTTCTGTTGACCACCCTCTTCCTGAGACGATAGGTCTCATAGGTGCTGTTTTAAGTTCTTATTAAAGGTGTGACTGCTTTAAAGAAAAGCGTAAGAGAGTGTGTGTGTGTGTGCATGTGTGTGTGTGTGTGTGTGTGTGTGTGTGTGTGTGTGTGTGTGTGTGTGTGTGTGTGTGTGCACACGTGTGTATGTATATATATATATATATATATATATATATATATATATATATATATACGTGCGTGTGTATGTATATATATATATATATATATATATATATATATATATATATATATATATATATTTTTTTTTTTAAGGAGACCACTATTAATAATGTTCCAGAATATGCTAAAATCAAGGTTCTTCTGACCCAAGTCTGTTACACAGACTTTGAAAAAAGGTAATAATAATGCCTGAAAAATATCTAGAGTGGATTGATCTTAATACATTGGCCTGCAAAATATTTAGAGAGGCTTGATCATAATAAATTGGACTCTTTAGATTGTCTGAAAATGATTGTTAGCCAAGTATCCTCTTTTAAATAGTACCCATATTTTGAGCAGAATAACTTTTCACAATTTTGAAGGGTACCAGAAACTTTCTAATTTAGATAGAAAATATTCCCGTAAATAGCTTTGTATGATCAGTCTAGGAACTCAATAAGGAATGAATACTCACAAACATGTATCCTTCTTGGCCTGCTATGTTTCAGTAGACTATAATACATATGTTAAATGGAGTACCACATGTAGAAAACTATCGTTATGGTAACCTTATTACTGCACTTACAAGAGAGGAACATTTGCTGAAGTTATTGGAAATATTAAGAAGACAGGATGAAAAAGCTTTAAAGAAACAAATGAATGATTTCTGAAAAAAGAAGTACCATATCTGAGACATGTAGTACATAAACATTGTTTACATTCTGCAGAGATTGAAGACAACAACTGGATGCATCGGTTTCCTACAAACACTACTGAATTTGAAGCATAAGTACAAGTAGGCTAATATAATTTGTAACTGGCTCTTGCCAAATTTATTAGCTTTGTTAAACCATCTGCATTATTTGTTATGCAAACATTTACTGGGATATTGGAAGAGAAAGAAGGAATATCAATCAAAGATGAAACAATGCAGCAATCTGCTGATGTCCTTATTCATTATACAAGTGACTGACAGCTGATCCTTTCTTGTAATGTTTCACCTTATGGCAGAGAAAGTCTGCTTTCATGCAGAATGTTTTATAAGTTAGAAAAACTTAGGTTTTGTGTATTATACTTTAAAACTAGGTAAGAAGAAAAGCTTTCACATATTAACAAGGATGGATTAGCCATAATTTTTGGATTACAAAGATTTCGTAAATATGTACATGGTTATTTTTTTAACCATATGTGCAGATTATAAACCACTGACTACTTTGTTTAATAAAAAAAACCTGTCCCACAAATGGGTTCATCAAGTGTTCATTGGATAGTGCTATTAAAAGTCTATTAGTATAAGATTGCCTGATGTACTGTGTAGGTTAGTCATTCCAGAAAAAAAAAAATACAGACATGGATGCCATTCATCATGTGTTAATATTAGATGCCATGGACAATGCACCAGTCCATGCCTATTGAATTAAATACCTGTATTTGAAAATATTCAACTTCATCACAGTTTAAAGTGTGGATTGAGAGGTCAGCCTCTAATTATTGAGACAAGGTTTATGCCATTTGATTTCATAAGATCAGCCTTAACTATCAAAAATATGAGTGTACTGCTGGGAGCAAGTGTCAGAGTTCCTCTGCAATGCCATTTTATTCTATTGAGAAAGTTACTTCAAGATTATCCTGAAAGGGGCAGAGCCTAGATGGCCAACTGGTAGCAGCATCTTTCTTGAGCGCCACAACATTTTACTAGAATACAGGAAAATATTAATTTAAATTCTTTTTTTGTTTCCCAAAGTTGATTTATTTATAGACGAAACTTTGTTTTATAAGAACATCAACTTTGGGGTGTTTTCCTTGAAAATTTCCTCTCAGAAAATTCAGAGATTACTTCATCTGAATGGAGATGAACAACTCAGAATCATCACATTCTGATTCTTCACTAAAAAAAGGGAATCCAGCTAATGTCTGCCACTCTACAGGAATTATCTCTTAAGATGGACAGATTCACAGATAATTTAGAAAATCTAAAGGTAAATTGTCAAAAACAAGACTGATGTCCTAAAAGAAATTCTGCAACAACAACAATCTAAAATCATGGACATTGAAACTTCATTAAATGATATAGATGGGAGACTCAAAGAAGATGAGTCTCAGTATGACTTCCTGTTACAACAGAATAACTGGCTGATAAATAAGATAGAAGATTTGGAAAACAGGGAAAGGAGAACAAATATATTTGGTCTCCCTGAAAAAAAACAGAAGGTGAGAACATCATCTTATTTTTAAATTCCTGGCTACCTGAAATATGAGATTTAAAAGAAGGCTTGTCTAATGGAATTGAGAGAGCACTCAGGGCCATAGGAAAACCTATTCCTTCTTCTCTAATGCACTTCCAAGATGCATTATTGTGAAGTTTTTATCTTATTTGGATAAATAACTCATCCTCAAATCTGCCTGGAGAAATAACCCTTGACATACAAACAAAGCCAAATAAGATTTGATAATGATTACTCCTCGAGAGTTCTGGAAATTAAGAAGAATTCTTGGCCACTTGTGAGACTACTAAAACAAAATAAAGTTAAAGCACAACTTGTTTATCCTGCTAAAAATCAGAATTTTTCACTTAAATGAAATGAGATCTTTCAAAAATGTCGAGGAAGCAACTTCTTTCATCAAAAACAATAACATTATTCCAGTTCCAGAAGGCATGGACTGGTCATCATCAACCACTTTAAAAAGATCTTCAGAGAAAAATAAATGGACTGATGTCAAAAAGAAGAAACCAAAGACTGGACTTAAAAATGCAGGACTTACAAATTCTCTCAAAGATTCAACTAAGTTGTGATTACTTTCATAAACATCTAAAAGTATGTATTTTTAATTTCATTTCTTTTGTCAATGAATATTTTTTCACTTATTCAACCTCCTCTGTGTTGTTTATGTGTGGCTTAAATATTTATTCATTTCTTTAAAGGTCTATGGTAGAAATATGTATTTCTAACACACTTTATTTGTTTGTGCACTACACATTCTACACATCTTCCCTTGCTGGGTATTACTATAGTCCTATTTTCTTCATAAATAACATGTCACTGCTTCTTTTTGCTTAGGGCTTTTTTATTAGTAAGGTTGAAACCTACTCTGAATATTGGGAAATTTTTATTAGAAACTAGCTTATTTTAACGCTTGCCCTTATAGTGTATTGTTTTTAAATCTTTACAGTCTTTTATTTTAACTGTCAAAGCTCATTCTCACTATTTTAGTGTTTTAACATTCTATGTTGACAGTTTACTGTCACTTCTTATGTGAAAATGGTCGTGAGCATTTTTGAAGTTTTTCTCTCCTCACATATGTGGTTGTCGTTACCCTGATTGTGGGCAAGCTAAGATTGTCACATATCTTGCCCACTAAATTTTGTAAGCTTGGAAGCATGTAATGCAATCCTTTATTTAGTGTATTAAATGTGTTCACTTGTTTTTGCCAGTGAATGTATGCATTCCCTGCCTACTCTTGGCCACTGTGATCTAGGGATATGGTACTTGTTTAAATTAAAGCTTTCCTTTGTTTCTAATGTGAGGCTTTATTAGCGAGTTGTATTTGCTTTGTTTTGTGCTCTCTTAATTTAGTTTAGTTGCCTTTGAAACTGGGTGGAGACATGCAAATCATTGGTGACCTCATAGCATATGTTCCAGGAAGTGCCAGAGAAGTTTGAGCAGATTTCACTTTATTGATACTGGGGAATGCTTTCTTCACACATGCTGTATTATATGCTAAAATTTGCTCGTAGGTTAGTGCATTCTTGATCTCATTATAACCTTTTAACATTTACATTAACATTCCAATTTCTACTTTTGTTTGAGTTCGAACTGAAAGGGAAGAAAAAAAAAAAACAACAACTGAGCTACGGACAAGTTGTGTTATTCCGTTTGCAGACTAAGCTGTAGAGAACAATGGAACAGTGAGGATTTTGTTTAAAGTAGTGTACTGTTAAAGTAAAGCACTTATTCATTTTATATACCATGCTGTATGATAATTCTTCCCCTTGTCTGAAGGAGGAAAATGGTTGTGGTAAAACCATGAAAGCAGTGATTGATTTTGAAGCAAGTAAAGGCTTCAGTACCCATCTTGTTTGTGCATTATTTATTGGACAAGCTACAGGTCTCAGCTTATTAGTATCTCAGACCCAGTTTTTAAATGACTTTACTCAGTTGGTAGATACTTACTATTAAAGAAACCCGTAAATTCTGATTTCATGAATATTACAAGTTATGATTCTGTGATGCAGTTGAAAATGCATCGGAAAGGGAAGGGTTGCATCATGTGGCACCATCTTTAAACTGCTTAACTCAAACCTTCACAAGCCACTCACTCCACAGCTCCTCTGCTTGTTGTGCACACTAATAGTAATTACAGAGAATTTTCTACTGGAAGTCCCCCCCTCCCTTCGAGGACATAAGCAAAAAATAGATTTCAACCACTCACTTGTTACAGGACAGGTCTCACACAAAAAGAAAAGGAACAACAAGGCTACCCATTTCAAGCTTTTCACATAGGTAATTACAGGGAATTTTCTCCTGGAATTCCCCCCTCTCTTTGAGGACATAAACAAAAATAAATTTCGACCACTCACTTGTTACGGGACAGGTCTCACACAAAAAGAAAAGGAAAAACAAGGCTACCCATTTCAAGCTTTTCACAGGTAATTACAGGGAATTTTCTCCTAGAAGACCCCCCCCTCCCTTCTAGGACATAAACAAAAATAGATTTCAGCCGCTCACTTGTTACGGGACAGGTCTCACACAAAATGGAAAGGAACAACAAGGCTACCCATTTCAAGCTTTTCACATAGTTGAATACTGTTGTATACATAATCAGAGATTAGAGCATTATTTTTTCTCATTCTATAGTGTGCACAACAGTTAGGGCTCCCAAAATTGACCCCAATCTAAACTCCAGTTAATATCTGGTTAAAGTAAATTCCTCATAGTCACGACTACATGGCTCTGCATGTCTATATTTCAGCCTACTAATATTTTATAGTAAGTTATTGATCCCAGCTAAATAATTGCTGCAAACTTATTAAAATACCTACCCAACCCTATTAATTAGGTTTAGTGCACAGTAACCCCCTTAAGTGTATTGTTGATAACCCCATTCAATAAAGTTAAATGCTTGATTCCACATACCTTTCCTTAGTCCTCCACTGATAGTTTTCACTTTCTGCCCTGCAGGGCAAGTGATCTCGCTCTGTTTGCTCTGCTCACTCCACTCCCCTACCCTGCCCCCAATTCCCACCTGCCCCCACTACCTCTACTTTTAGTCTAACCTCTAATCACCTGACCACTAGTCCAGCCCTTAATTGCCTGTTCTCTAGCCCAACCCACTCTTCTCACCTCCCTCCCACCCTTCAGTCCAATTACTTCCTACACTGATCCCACTCCCAACAACACATTCCAAGCCAACTCACCTCCACCTTTACACACAACCAAGAATACTTAATTGTAGCATTCACTCTAAGGACTATCATGTTACTCACACTCACATCCCTATCACTAGCTCTACTGTCACTAACTTTCCTCACTTTCTTACAAACAAACCAGCCACTGCACAGTTACTCTTATACTACCCACTCTAGCCCTCCCTCTCAAACCCACTCACACTTCTACATCTGTCCTACAATTATAAATCTCACAACTACAACATACTCACATACAATCATAACACCAACTCATTACACTAGGAAAAATACACATAGACCAAGCTAACAAACAACTGATATTAAAAAACACATACTAACACTCCAACAAACTCTGCTAACGTCTGGTGACATTCACCCAAATCCAGGTCCCCTCACAGCCAAACGAACATCTGACCTGTTGATCTTAAATCTCAACATAAGAAGCATTACCAACAAGCTAACAGACCTACATGCATTCATAGCCTACTACAACCCTGATATACTTACCATTACAGAGACCTAATTTAACTCCAGTATCCAACATGAAAAATTTCTCCCCCAGGGTATAATACACTTATATCTGATAGAACAAGCAGGAAAGAATGAGGATTTGCCATTCTCTTTAAAAACACCCTTAACCTCTAACTCTTGCACACCACACCACCCACATTTCAAAATGCTGAAGTCCTATTTTCTGTCCTCTCCTTAAGAAATACCAAGAAGATCAATATAACATGCTGCTACATACCTCCAGGCAATAACTCACTCATAATAGAAGACATCCTACATTGGACAAAGGACAAGCTACCACAGGAAACAATCCTACTAGGTGACCTTAACATCGACTGGGCAGTCTGTAACTCCAGCAGCCCCTCTACACATATCAACTTATATGGATTCTCTCAACTAATTGAAGAACCAACTAGAATAGACAAAAAAAGAAAGAATCTATATTGGACTGGACACTAACCAACTATCGCAAGCAAAATTATACAGTGGCTGCCTCCCAGATGATCTAAGTAATCATCTCCCCACCTTCCTACTCCACAAACACTCTAATCAACCCAAACCAGTTGTATACAAAATAGTATGAAATTACTGTAACCTTACCCGACAATACCTAAATACAGTCCTAAGCCACTGCAACTGGGAACCACTATGAACACTAGGGTTAGACCACGCAGTAGAATACTTCAATACTACCTTCTCTAACATTCTTAACAGTCTTGCTCCCAACAGAAAGATCAGAGTTAAGGCCAACTATGCACCATAGCTAATACAGCCTTGCTAAAAGCCAGAGATAAAGCCTAGAAAATCTGGAAAACTGACAATAGCCTTAGCTCCTGGGAAATACTATCAACAGCTTAGAAACAAGGCCAAGGCTGAAGCCAAAATAAACAAACAAAATTATTTTCTTAGTGCCCAAAGCAAATATTCAAAGAATCCATAAAAGTTCTGGCATGCCATTAACTCCCTACTAAAGCCAGGCAAAACTACTACTCCAGCACCCAACTCTACAGACAATACCCTAGACATAGCTTCTCAATTTAATAACCATTGTACTAAGTCCATCTTAGCCCTGTCCAGTCAAATAACCAAAAATAGCCTACCTCAATCACAACCCAACCTATCCCACAGTACCCCCTCTTTTAGCCTTTCACCTGTGCCTACCTCAACTATAATAGAGCTCCTCCTAAAACTCAAACCAACCACATTGGCAGCTGATAACATACCTGCTGCATACCTAAAAATGGCTAGTGACTCCCCATCATATCCTGTCTCCATCCTAATTAACCGCTCCATACAAGAATCCTACATACCTAAACTCTGGAAAGTATTTCATATCATTACTCTCCATAAAGGAGGTAATTCCTATGACTTCTCCAACTACCGACCTATTGCCATCCTGTGCCCCCTATCTAAAATTCTTGAGAAATGCATCCACTTGCAGGTGATGACATCTCTTAACACATACAATCTCCTGTCTACCACACAACACGGTTTCCATCCACATCACAGTACTACCACCACCTTTCTGTCGTTCACTAATCATAATAACCTTCACAGGAATGATAACAAATATGTATCAGCCATTTTCCTAGACCTCTCAAAGGCATTTGACATGGTCTGCCACTCCACCCTACTAGACTGACTAACATCACTATCCTTCACCTCCTCGACTATTGCCTGGTTCAGAAGCTACCTATCTGACAGGCAATAATCTGTCCAGTGGAAAGGAAATCTGTCTCCACAACTTCCAACCACCATAAGAGTCTCACTGGACTCTATACTGGGCCCACTACTATTTTCTGTATTCACAAATTACCTCAATAGCTCTACACAGCATGCCACACTCATTCAATATGCAGATGATTCAACCCTGATCTGCTCAGCCTCATCTCCCACCACCCTACAAACAGCAGGATACCTTCAACTCTGTAGAAAAATGGATCTCATGTATCCAACTAATTCTAAATCACAAAAAGACAAAATTGCTACTATTTTCCCCTAATAGAGCAAACACAAAACCCCTCTCCTTTACCATAACATCTAAGGACAGCACCACCATCTCCCCCTCTAACCACACCAAATGTCTGGGCATTGAAATTGACAATAATCTTCACTTTGATGTCCACATCTCACATACTATAAAACTAGTACACAAAAAGCTACACTCTCTATACAGGCATAAGTCCTTTCTCTCACAAAAAGCTAGAGTCACTCTTACACAAAGCTACCTCCTCTAAACTGTATTATATGCAGCACCAATCTTCACCCAAATCAGAAAGTGTGACCTAGACAAACTAGAATCATGCTACAATAAAATAGCTAAGTTTGCTACTAACTCAACCTACAGAACCCATCACTGTACTGCACTAAAAGAACTAAAATGGCTTGAGTTACCACAGCTACTTAACTATCACCAGCTGGGTACATCCTACAATATTCTCAAATACCCTGAAAAAAACCCCTCAATATCTAATCTACTTACTGTCTACACTGTAAACCAGTACCTCAGAGCTAGTGATAAATCTCTCCTCTCTATCACCAAGGCCAATAATAATGCAGGGGAAGCACTCTACTCCCACACCTTTGCCAGAAATTGGAACTCTCTACCCCATTCTGTGTCCACTGCCCCCTCCATCTCTATATTCAAAAACTCCCTCAAATCACATATCCTTAGTACCTGGTTATGTCTCTGTATCACATAATCTTACCCATACTGCTATTAACTCTCCAAATTGCTCTCTGATCACCTGCTTGATCTCTGATCACCTGCATGTTTGTTCATTTGAAAAGTTGAACTTTTAACTGTAGAATTTACTTAATATATTTTCTTCTTTTACCAGTGTAAAACTGACACTGACATTTTACTTATTTTCTATACCATCATTTATTTGTAGTGTTTTTAGTTATTTCTTGTTATATTACTATGTTCACCATATATGTTGTAACCTGTTTACTACATCTTATTTATGCATTATACTTCCTGCAATGTTTTTGTACAACAATATGCCAGAGCTTTTCATATAATGGAGCCTCAAACCATTCATTCTTCTTCAATTTGTTTTCAGAAATGAGGGTTAATCTGACTGAACTTGTTAAAGAGATATTTGAAGTTTTTGTTTATTTACTTTCATAAGATTATTCACTTTATACATTTTCTTTCTCTTCTTTGGCCTCAATTTAGCTCTAAACTATGTGTTTTAATAGGAATCACACTCTGTCTTCAAAATTGTTACACAAAATTTAAATAATAAAATGCCTTGATACTATGTTTATTTCAAATACTCCTTAATTGTAAACAAATAGGATGGACGTAACTTTACTCTCTTTAAATGTTAATGGTTTAAATAATCCAAAGAAAAGATCCAACTTACTAAAATATCTAAAATTAAATAAAGCACAGTTGATATTTCTGTAGGAAACTCACTTTAAAGCAAATTATAACTTTACATGGAATCCAAATGAATATCTAGAACTATCTAATTCCTCATATAATAAAAAAGCCAGAGGAGTCTTAATACTATGGAGAAAAAAATGTCACTATTCCTCAAATTATTTATAACTATAAAGACAAAGACGGTCTTTTATCAATCGCAATAATAAGATTTAGTAACAGAATTTGGACTTTGGTAAACTTATATTGGTTTCTTGGTATAGGAGTAGGAACAGTCAAAAAGCATATAGATCTTATTAATAAAGTTTCTAAGGGTAATTTGATTTTAAGAGGGGATTTTAATTGCATTTTAGATAGCTCAGAAACCACTAATAAAATATTTTTTCATATTATATTACTTCTATAGGGAAAGCTCTTAAAATGGGCAGATAATTTGCAGTTATTTGATTCATTTAGCCTCATGAATGATACTTCACTAATGTTTTCTCATAGTGATCATAGATTCAATTGATACAATTTTTATATCCCAAGATTTAAAAATGAAAATATCCTATTTTTCTATAATCCCTTGCCCCTTACCTGATCACAACTCATTCATTCTTGAACTTCAAACAGATTTTAAGAGATTGACTTTCACTAAAAATAATCCCAGCCTATATCACCAAATTAAAACAGTTCAAACCATGGTTGGATTCGGAAATACAATGCTTCTTAGATACAAGTTATACTAGTGATATAAATATAGTTATTTTATGGGATTCCCTAAAGGCATACCTATATGGCAAAACTATTACTTGGTTTAATAACAACACAAAGGAATGGGAGTCCAAGTTAGCTAATATCCAAAAACAAATAATAGAAATAAACTCTGATGATTCAAGAGATCTAGTTGCTAAAAAAACGAAATTGGGGAATTAAATAAAACATACAATGATAGCTTAACTCACAAAACCAATCTGACTTTAGAAAAAATAAAACTAAATTTATTCTCTGTTTCACCAAAATACATGCATAACCAAGCAATGAAATTAAAAAGACACTCCACTGAAAATAACATCACAAATATAATCCATGAAGGGAAAAACAACAAAAAAGTTTCAGATATAAGTGACATCTTAGATGCCTTTAATATCATTTTACAGAACACTATAAAATTAATTATTCATACCATAATATCTTAGATTTAGGCATGGATTCTTCCAAATTAAAAAAAAAGTACCAGGAAACCTAATTACAGACATTCAGAAACAAATCTCTCTCCAAGAAATTACTGAAAAAAATTAAAGAAATTAAAAATAATAAAGCTTCCGGTACAGATGGAATAATTATTGAACGATACAAACTATTTCCAACTTCTGCTATATCAATTATGCAAAAAGCTCTAAATGAAACATATTTACAGGGCACAATTCCACCTTCATGGAGATATTCACTAATCACCCCTATCTTAAAGGAAAATAAGGATCCCAACCTCTGCAGTTCATGTAGGCCAATCTCACTGCTTAATAATGATTATAACATTTTTATGTCTATCTTAGTTAACAGAATCAAGAAATCACTGATTCATGTCATTAGTGATGACCAAACAGGTTTTATTTATAATAGACATACAACAACATTCAAAGAATCCTAACCATTATAGACATTTTAAACAGGAACAAACAGGAAGCCCTTATAGTTGCTTTGTACATTGAAAAAACTTTTGACTCATTGAAATGGAACTATCTTTTTTAAAATTCTAGAAATTTATGGCTTCCTAAACAATTCATTACTTTAATAAAAAATATTTATAAAAATAACCTCGCCTATGGAAAATTAGGCCTATTTACCTCAGAAGCTATTGAAATTACTAAAGGCACCAAGCAGGTCTGTCCTATGTCTCCAATCCTGTTTGCATTAGCAATAGAACTTTTTTCTTCAACAATTCGTTTTAACCCAAAATTAAAGGCATTAACATATATGACCAATTTAATTCTAAAATAATGCTTTTTGCTGATGATATACTTTTTACTTTAATTAACTCAGATGAATTGTTACATGAATTAGATTTACTAGTTGAAAACTTTTATCGTATCTCATGTTTAAATGTTAGTAGTTGTAAGTCTAATCATATGCTGTTAAATAAAAAAAAATGACATTCATTCAAACATAAACCAAATAATTGGAAAACAGGTTTCCTCTTTAAATTATTTAGGGATTGTTTTATGTGAAAACTTAGATTTAACTTTAACTACGAATTATAATAATATTGTGACCACTTTAAAATGACTTATTGAGAAATGGAATAAACTGTATTTAAAATTTAAAGATAGGTTGCAATTAATTAAGATGATGCTACTCCCAAAAATAAATTACATCACTCTAGCTATTCCTATAATACCCAGTAAGAATCTTTTAAAAGAAATAAATAAAATTCTTATAAAATTTCTTTGGTACCCAAAAAGAAATAGAATAGCTTTCTTAAATCATATCAGACCTTGGGAATTGGGAGGAATTAATTTTCCAGATCTAGAATCTTATATTAAAGCTTCCATTTTCAAAATGATTATAAATTGGTTTGATCCAAAATTTTCTTCTGCATGGAAATCTTTGCACACTACTGTATTCCTAAATGAAAATAAATTAACAAAAAATGTACAATAAATGTTGGCATATTCTCTGTGTTAATCTACAGTACAGTTCCACTAAACCTACTAATTTAAATTATATAAATTATATTTATAACACATTCAGATGTTTCATTTATAATAATATTGATATTAAATTATGGTTAAAGTTACTATTTCCCTTTAAAATCACACAAAAAAAGTTTTCAATAACATTCATATAAATACTCTTAATGCATGGGAAACAAAAAAATTTACATGTTGGTACCACTGTATGAGGAACTTGATAGTTATGGATGCACACCAGTTAGTTAATACATTTGATTTATCAAACTCAGTTTGGTTAGCTCTTAACAGTTTACTTCCCTACATACAGGTTCTATGCAGAACAATTGACAATTATTCCTTTAAATCTATGCCTACACTCATATTTTTACATGAATTACTATATAAAGATTTTAATTGGACAAATTTAACTTCAAGATTATATAAAAGTTTTATTAATCACAAAGCTACTCCTAATCAAAAGTTTTGGAATTTTATCACTAAAGAACATCCATTGTTTTTAACAAATGAGAATAAAACGAATCTTCTATACTCTATTAAATTAACCTCCAATTTATAAGTTTGGAAAACATTTTTTTGAAAGTTTCTGCATGGAGCTTTCTATACTCCAAGCAAAATTGCCAGATTTAACTATTCTAAAGATGTAGTATGTTGGAGATGCTCATCAAAATGTATGGCTGATTGGTCTCATATTATTTATGATTGTTCTCACATTAAGACATTTTGGGAAGAGATTAGTGAATTTCTTTAAGCCATTTTTACAGTTTCTTTTATCTTGTCAAAGTCATTAATTTTTTTGAATGTAAATGAAACTATTGTTATGAACAACAAAGACCTTTATCTTCTCTGGACTACGTTGGCAGTTTCTAAGAAATGCTCACAAGAAAATGGAAATCTTCCTCCATTCTGACTTTTGACGATTTTCTAACCCTGTTGAAAGATGTAGCGTTGTTGGAAATAAGAGTCAAGGAACTGAGAATCTTTCCTAAGAAATGGACTAATAACCCTTAGGAGAAAGTTCTCTCCCTTACTGAGACATTTAAATCAGAAACAGTTTCATCTACTTAAGTGGAGATGAAGTAAGATTTCCTCTAACAATGTGTAACTTTCTTTATTTGTTTCATATCAGATTGTTTTTTTCCTTTTTCCCTTTTGATTTTGAGGCCATTTGTACATTTTGGAAATAGTTTATTATAATTTATTCTTTCTTGAAATTTAAATGTTTATTACTATTATTTTGGGGTAAAAGTAATAAAATTACTTGAGTAAAAAAAAAAGATCATCCTGAAATATCAATAATGAAAATTCTAGTCAGAGCAATGTGCATGAGATCTGACATGGATAAAGATGAAGCAGGAAGTATATATGTAGGAGGAGTGAGGTGAAGAGCAGGAAGTATATATGTAGATGTGAGATGAACAAGAAGTATATATGTACGAGGAGTGTCAAACAAACCACTTACTGCATGTTTACAACCATGGAAATGGCCTGAAAAGTCTTAGTGTAGATGCATGTGAACCATTCCTTGGAAAGCAATTTGTAGTTTTGGTAGATGTTGTATGTACCATGAATTGTTCTGTTTTTCAAACAACTTCTGAAAAACTAAGATGGCATTGAAGAAACGATAGGTTTTATAATGGATCTTGCTTCATTAGTGTGGAATACCGTGAAAGGAAATGCACTTATTCATTTAATGTTTGTCTCATTTCATGCTGCCTTTATAGTGCTGGAAGAGAGGGCTGTGCATATTTTGAAGGAAGGAATAAGAAAAACAAAATATAACATAGAAGAAAATCCTGAAGGTGTTTTACTACAGAATTTCACCTCATGTGATGACAACTTTGTCTCCTGCAAAAAATTCTGATAAACAGTGAGATCAATATTTGAATTTGTTCTAATTTAAAAAAAATATATAAATATAAAGAAAAATCTGCCCATAAGCAGTCTTTTGGTCCTTTGAGAGAAATATCAGCTTTAGAAAATTTTCACATGGCATGGTGATAAAATTTGTATCCAGAGCTACACTTAAGCTTATATGTAGGTTTGAAAAGTAAATGTAAGTTGTTTGTATCATATATGGTGGTCATGGACGGTCTTTCAGCTCTAAGAAATCTTATAAGGTAAATAACAACTACATTCACATCGACTATGCCAACCAGTCAGCCAGTTAACCAAAAAAATGGTAGATTCATTGAGCAGTCTGACATCTAACATCAGACATCTAATATCTCTGTGTAAAGCACATCTGAGGAACCTACATCTGCTTCTGTTGTGAGAGAAAAGTAATGTGCAGCATGGTTCCTCAGTGTTTAAGATCTCTTTTTCAAAACTACAGAGTTCAAGCTTGATTTCTGGTCACTATATGTGTGATTTACATGTTTTCTGTGTCTGCACATGCTTTTTCCAGGTATTTTGGTCTCCTCACACCTGACAAGTTATGCTGGTTGAGTGGCTGCTCTAAAGTATCTATCTGTCTGTCTATCTGTCTATTGTATTTAGCCTTGCTTGTGGGGCTGGATGTGGTTGAAAAAAGTTCATAATGACTAGTTAATTTCCTCAGTAAACAAATCGATATATTAAAATAATTTAAAATGAACACATTCTTTAAAATCTTCATATTTGTTGCTACTTCATCAACATATTCTATTCCAAGAGGGTGTTCCCTACTCATTTGAAAGATTATGGCCGGGATTCAGTAATCCTCCGTGTAAGACTAAATAAGTCTTACACGGAAACTGCAGCCTAAGAGTATGACGTCAGCGTGCTATGCATATTCATGAGGGCACGCTGACTCAACTCTAAGGCTAACACAGAGTGTGTACGAGTGCAGGGGGCATGTCGACTGCCGATCAGTCCAAATATCCACGCCCCTGCAAGTCCCTAAATCAGAAACTGTCAACAGACATGAGTGAGTCCACTCAAATGTGTACATACACAACACTACACATTCTAAACCCCTGTACAATTATAATAAAATGTAAAACTTTTTTTTTTTTATTGTACCCAATATAGCTGCCCGTATTTGTGTGTGGTTGCGCGGGTTTGCCCATTGCTTAGCTACAGTTAGCAGTTTAGACATTGAAGAGGATAATAAACTACTTATATGCAAGTTAAGCCAAATAGCAATAGTGTAGTGGTAGAACCTTTGCACAAAGAGGAGGCATTCCCGGTTCGAGTCCCACCATTCCCCTTTCCATTTTCTGTAGGAAATCTGTGCATAAAAATAATTCCTGACATTTACCATTTAAATTTTAGTAAAATGCATTTAAATGGCCTATGTAGTAGTGAACGATATTTTATATATATATATATATATATATATATATATATATATATATATATATATATATAAGAAGGTGAAATGGTCATGCATACTGATGAATGCATAAGTAACGTATCTTAGGTAATGTGAAGCACTGCTAAGCAAAGTTTACCAGAATTAAGCACATTTTAGTATAATTGCTCTTAGCTTAGCACTGCTTTAACTAGCACAATGGCTTTGTGTGGAGCTGTGCATCACGCCAAGTAACGCAAACAAAAATGTTTGCGCATAGCTGCGCACCATGCTAACTAGCGCAATGTTGGACAAAGTTGGGCAACGTCGGATAAAGTAGAGCAACATAGAGCAACGTCGAGCAACATTGGGCAAAGTTGAGCAAAGTCGGCTAAACACAGCCACACCTCCTAGCCGTTCTGGCCAGTAGTAAAATAAAAAACAATGACAGGCCTCGAATCCGGGATACTGTGCACCATAATCACAGTACTAAACCACTAAGCCATGACAGCTTTTCATATGTATGCACTTCCAACACACTCATACATATCAATGGAAGTTTACCCATTGCTAAGCAGGTTTGCTTTTAGCTGAGAATGTTCAAAACCGGCCAATCACAAATAACTGCGGGAAATGAGGCATATTTAAGCTCCATAGGTGGGAATAATTGCCATAACTAGTTGTAGCTCCCATCTGCAGTCAGCATGGCTGGTGTTGGAGAGGGCTGTCATTTTCAAGGGCAGCGTTGGGGCATTGAGGAGTCAAAAGTTATGGTTTGGCTCCTCGTCTATCATCATGATGCAAGACTCCTGCAGGGCCAGTTTCATGGCACTGAGTACAAAGCGGAAGCCTGGAACCATCTAGCACATGATCTCACCAGTGCCACAGGCGTCCCTCGGACTGGTGAGCAAGTCAGACACCACAATTCAGACCTGAAGAGATGCAAGGAGGACTGACTGAACCAGTGGATCCAGTAGGCCCGTGAAATGGAAAATGCCCCACTACTGAGTATGTAGCCATGGAATGAAGTATGTAAGAATTGCTATTGTAGTCTATATTATGGATAGGTATGTCTCAATATCCCTTCATTTACTTCACAGCTGCAGGTGTCCATGCTGCGAATCAGCAAGCCTATGCAGATAGGCTGCTAAGGCTGCGCCACCAGGCAGGTTAGTAATTATTCTGCATGTATTGTTATATAAAATAAGTTAGAGAGCCTGAAAAAATGTGTCAAACCCATTAATAAAGGTATACTAAGTCTTGAATAATTTCTCTGCATGTACTGTAATATAAAATGAGACAGCATCAAAAAGTGTTGTAACCCATTAATAAAGGTATAATACATCTTGAATAACTTCTCTGCATATACTGTTATATAAAATAAGTGAGAGAGCCTGAAAAAGAGTGTTGAAACCCATTAATAAAGGTATACTAAGTCTTGAATAATTTCTCTGCATGTACTGTAATATAAAATAAGTGAGACAGCATGAAAAAGGGTTGTAACCCATTAATAAAGGTATAATAAGTCTTGAATAACTTCTCTGCATGTACTGTTATATAAAATAAGTGAGAGAGCCTGAAAAAGAGTGTTGAAACCCATTAATAAAGGTATACTAAGTCTTGAATAATTTCTCTGCATGTACTGTAATATAAGTGAGACAACATGAAAAAGTGTTGTAACCCATTGATAAAGGTATAATATGTCTTGAATAAAAGTCTTCTGCATGCACTGATATATCAAATAAATGAGAGAGCCACTAGAAAAGTGTGTAATGTAATTAATAAAGGTATAATTCCTGGAGTGTGTCCGTGTCACTTTCTTCAATATGTTGTTGTACCCTTGCATTATAGAAATAGTACTTGTTGTATTAAGCGCTGTCAACCCACACTTGGGTAGGCCCATATAAAGTGGATGAAGCGAGTGCCAGTTGCTGTTAAGCATATATACAGTCCTCAACTGTCGGTTCATGGCCGGCATGTACAGGTTAATCTGGCACATGAGTAGCTTGTTATTGTGTTCCCTAGAAATGTCAGTGTGCTGCTAGAAATGTAGGGGGCTGTTAAAATATACCTGATAATGTCACCTGAACACATCCAGATATGTAGATATATAAATATAAATGAAATATATAAATATTTAGCAGTAGCATCTGCATCCTGGACAGTTTGTATGTCAGATATAGGTCAGGTATATAAAAAACTAGCAAAACCCATTTCACAATTTAACGGACCTTGCCTAGTGTAATAATACATGTAGGGGATATATAACTGCAGTCAATAGGAATGTAGTGCAAACTATAAGTATATATAAGTTGTTAATGGAGGTATCTTTTTACACCCTACTGTATGTGCATAAACAATGCAATTCCACACCTCAGTGGGTATGTCTAATCTCAAAACATTTGTTGGGACATATGTCCTATTGGTTTATAAATATCTGCATTTACTTTGATGCATGTGCCCTGTTCACATACCACAATCTTGGTGGCCTGTTGCCACCAATCAATCCTGCATGCTATTGGAATGTCCACTGTTGTTCTATATATGCATGTGTTATGCTTGCTGTTCAACTGATGGAACTCTGGTGTGTTGGGTTAATGGGAATACTACTGCATGCTGTTACAACTAATTTGGAATGCTGTTGGCTATTACTAACCCATATTGTCATTAAATCCTCCCAAATGTAGAACGTATGGGAAGGCTGGTCCCAGCGGACCCACCTGTCCCACCTCAGCTGGCGAAGTCACCTGGCACCAGCAGGTCCGGTGCCCAGCTCAGGACCTCCTCCTCCATTGGCCCTGTGCCACCTTCAGGTGGAAGCACTGCAGGGGATGGGGTTCATCCCCACGTGCAAGCATGGCCAGAGGAGGGCCACCTATCACCCTCCAAATGGTCTGGGCTGTGGTGCATAGGGAGATCAAGCATTCAATTGCTGATTCTCTATGCCAGCTCGAGGCAAGAGTGGCGCAACTCACAGGTGAGCCTGCCCCTCCTACACAGCCCCCAGCACAGCCATCCTCTAGGCTGTGAAGGTGCAGTGGTGACTGCCCATGGGTGGGGATCTCAGTTCCACTGTTGCCATCTGTGGGCTCATGGGCTTGCGATTTCCAAACATCCTTCCCCTTCAGTGGTGTTCACCCACCCCATGTGTCATATTCCACCCCTGTATGTGTCTTGTTTATCTTGTCTGTTTACCTCCCCAACCTACCTCCCCAAATATGCCTACTTCCCCTACCCCACATTCCACTCTCACCTGAAAAAAAAGGGCAATCTGCTCCCACAAAAAAATTACGCCCCATACATAGCTGCCCATTTTGCACACATGTCAGCTGGACACATAAACTGAAATTTAATTGGCAGTACAACATACTTTGTTGTCCTCACCCCTCTCTCAGGGGTGGAAGGTTTCAAATTTCCCTCCAAATTTCTAGTATATGCACAGCTGTTGCTGTTAAAGAAATGGGCAACTATGGAACTTCCCCACACCCATCCTGCACATCCCTAGCTGTTTTCCTTACTGTCTTTTCCTCTTTGTACCCCTTTTTCACCACTTTCCTATCTCCCCATTTTCTATTCTTTCAAAGAAATGAGCGCGGGGGTTAGCGGTAGTAAGTGCTTTTAAGCAGTAGTTAGCGGGTTTGCGCGAGTATGCACTTGTGTGCAAGTATTGCTAAGCTTCGCGCAAACCCACGCAAACCCGCTTACAACTGCTTAAAAGTGCCTTAGTCACCCTGCATGTCAGGGCCCTTGTTCTGCTCAGCAGCAAAATAAAACACCACTGTCAGCCTCGAACCCCAGACCATGGGTGCACTAGACTGCATGACATACCACTAAGCCACATAACATATACAGCAGCTTGTTGCTGAAATATATATATCATGCATCAGAATGAGTGAATGTAAAGGAAAGATAGGAATGCCATAACACAAAACCTGTTCTGTGGAACTTTACCAGCAGCTGTTGTGGAATTGCATTACATGACTGTGATAAGAGAACCAGCCATTCTAGCAGTAAATAATGTTACAGCAACATTTTACAACCCCCATATAGTATCATAGCAGGACAATACCCACCCAAATGAACAAAATACCTGTGTGTTCAAGGTCCAGCAAGGATGTAGGTAGGCATACTCAATACTGGAATTGTCCAGTTTTCATGAGCATCCTGTGCTAATGTCAACAAAAAAAGCACAAACTGTGCAGAAGTGAGTACATTAATATTCACAGTATAGCAGTTCACAAAGAGTTCATGTGCCAAATGAAAACATCTCAATAACTACGTATGTATGGCAGCTAATTGTATAAGTAGAAAAGAAACTACATACTCCCATGTATCTTGTGTTAGCATTTGTAGGGGTGAGTACAATTCTACACTGACAACTGTGTACTGGAAGTGGCAACATTCAGGTCTGAGTACAACATTCAAATCACTGGCTACACCCCTAGCATCAGATATAAGAAGTATACCAACCTTCTGACTTACACTACGGTGTCCACAGCAAACAAGCATGGTCCCCACTTTGGAAAGCTGAAAGGGCTATGCCTACCGGACTTAGCAATTTATAGCATTGGGGTGCTATGACAGTGAGTACTGCAAGTACCACACAGCAGGCTACATGCAATTACCATATGGTGGCCAGCAATTGGTGCAGAGGCCATCACATGCACATGTGCAGATACCTATAAAAGCAGGCTGTACTTGCTGTCCACACATGCAATCATTTCATTGCAGGTACGGAGAGAAAGAGAGACAGTGAGAGAGAGAGAGAGACACACAGACAGACAGACAGTGACATCCACAACAACAGCAGTAACAGCAACAGAAAAAAAAGATATATAAAAAAATTATATTGAAAAAAAATATATTGAAAAAAAGATATAAACAAAATAAAAAAAATACAAAACACATGGAACTGACAAATACAAACACATACAAAGGAAAGGTATGTAATAGATATGTATTTATTGGCATGTAGTAGATGTTTCTGAAGAGTACTCTACATAGTTTGAATGATCCATATGTGGCAGCAGTACGTATCTATGCACAGATGCCCTGCATATCTACTGCCATGGAGAAATCAGTGTGTAGCTGTGTGCAGTGGGATATGACTGTGACATATGTAGTTCAGCATTAAATGTCAAACATCTGAACCATGTTATCTGTGTTCTGTACAGTAGTGTGTACAATGTCTGTTTGGGGGAGTAGTTATATAAACATTGATTGTACAGAGTAACAAATGCATGATAGTCATATTAATGTGTAGCTTAGCATTGGCAACAGCTGTACCAGGCTAGTATGCTAATCTAGCATTTGCAGCTATATATACACCCTCTAATATTACTATGTGCTCACATGTGCCACCTGTTCATGTTGCAGCAAAGCCCAACAGGTCAGCCATGAGATACACGAACTGACAACAGTGTGGACCTTGTGTGTGTATGGCACACACATACGGAGAGATCTGTCTGTGTCAGATATATTAGCATCTGTACATTTGCATAGAGCAAGGGACATACTGCAACTGTTTGTGAAGGGTGGACATATATATGTTGTTGAAGGTTGTTATGTGCATATTTCTATGTAGGTTGCAGTGCGTGGCAAACAAGACAGCATACAGTGCTGGTATATGACATGTGGTGGTTAAACGCTGTGGGTATGATTTGTCAGGTTTGCAGTGTTGCAGCCAGTGAGGCCTGCTAAAGCTACATGGGCTGAGAACACCTTCAATGCATTCTGCACAACAGTGTGCAATATTATGACATAACTGTATACCTCACAACCTTCGCATAATTGATATTCCCACCATGAAAGGTGGACTGTATATGTGCCTGTATGTATATCTATATGTACACCAATGGATGTTTATATGTATGTGTGTGTGAGCGTATATATATATATATATATATATATATCTATATATATATATATATATATATATATATATATATATATATATATGGAGAGAGAGAGAGAGAGAGAGAGAGAGACAGGGTCATATTTACTGCAACAGATGCCTGGTGACAAAGCCATGGACTCAAGCTCAATGTTGCAAAAACTCTGTACCCATTAACTACCACATAGGTGGTAGTCTACTTAACACCAAAGGTGTGAAAAGAGACCATGGGACACAGGTGGACAGTAGTCTCACCTTTGATAATCACAGTGCCACACTATAGGTTCATAGGTTCATAGGTTTATACTAGGCTATCTGCCCTAAGGCATTTATAAGCCTAGCCCAAATTTTTGTGGCTTACGCCACCCCTTATATGAAAAAATACTGTGCCCATTAGTTTGTTGTGCCTCTGTCCAGCAGTGACACAGAGATGATTCCCGGGGTAAACCTACGATCTCCCATCCACAGGTCTAGATTTCTCTTAAACAGAGTCAGCGAGGTGCTCTGCCTCACATGGACCGGGATTTTATTCCACAGCATAGGGAGTCTCTGAGTGATAAATCTATCCCTCCAGCATGTCCTATTTATATCCGTGCTAAGGTTTAAGTCGCTTGCTCTAGTGGTTTTGGTGGATTTGGATTTTTTGAGGTGGAGCATGTCCATTAATTCCGGGTTGGACATGGCCTTGTATGTCAGGCACATGTCACCTCTGAGCAGACGGTATGCGACTGAGTAGAGCTGGAGTTTCTTCAATCTGGCAGCATATGACAGATTTTGGAGTCCCTTTATCCTTTTGGTGAGGAACTTTTGGGGTCTCTCCAATTGCTGCAGATGTCGGGTGAGATACATCCCGAATGGGGCATTGTACTCGATCATTGGTCTGATAAGTGAAGAGTACAGGAACAATGACCTCACTAGATCTGGATGTGAATCCCTTCATGATCAGGTGGGCAATGTAGAAGGTCTTTCTAACCACTTTAGCAATGTGAGTGTCAAAGAAAGGCCACTGTCAACCTGGGTCCCCAGGTCCCTGATAACCTCTTCTGTGCTTAGTGGATTGCCACCTATATGGTAGCTTGGGGTTACCTTGTTTTTCCCGAAGGGTATGACTATACATTTTTGGCGTTTAACTTCAGGCCATGGCTCTGGCACCAGCTATCTGTTTCCGTGAGTCCCTTCTGAAGGATATCCGTGTCCGATGCACTTTCCACTATGGCGCCCAGTTTGCAGTCGCCTGCAAACTTTGTCAGCCAAAGTCCTCCCATGCTGGCCTGTACTTCTGAGAAGTAGATGCCAAACAATAGGGGCCAAGGACCGAGCCCTGTGGGACACCACTTGTGACCGGCTTGGAGTCTGACACAGCGCCAGCAACTCTAACCCTGTGGGTTCTGTCCTTAAGCCAGTTTGCAACCCATCTTGTGACATATGGGTTTACATTTAAGCTGGTAAGTTTTTCTACAATACCCGAGTGGGGTATTGTGTCGAAGCCTTTGCAAGGTCAAGGTAGGCTGTATGGACTGCCTTTCCCTCATCAATGGCCTTGGTGACTGTTTGAAGAATTCACCAAGTTCAAAAGGCATGATCTTCCCTTGACAAAGCCAAACTGGGTCGGGTCCAATGTCTGCAAGTCCCTATATCTTTGTTTATGAGCTCCATTATGATCCTCTCCATAGCTTTGCAGACTAGACTTGTTAAGCTTATGGGGTAATTACCAGGGTCCGTAGAGGCCGCCTTTGGAGTGGGACCACAGTTGCCGACGCCACTCCTTGGGCACGTATCCTGTGGTAAGGCTGAGATTAAACAGCTGCCTTATGTGCGGGTTAATTCCTCATTTAGCTCGTAGCACACAGCCGGGGACACCATCCGGTCCCATTGATGCTGTGTTTTTAGCTTTAGAGAGAGCAGCTTTCACCTGCGCATTTGAGATGTCCGGGAGGCTACACTCGGCTGGGATAGTTATCTCTCCTTTAGGGGGGGGGGGTGAAGTTTGCACTGAACCTGTCTGCCAGTATGTTGGCAATGTCTGTGGGTTCAGTGATTTTTGTATCATTTTAGACTAATTCTGAGCATATCTGGGAGTTTCCACCCAGGTTCCTAACATAGCTGAAAAAGGCCTTATGATTGTCCTTTGAATCCATGGCAATTTTTCTCTCAAAATTGGCCTTAGTTGATTTTATGAGTGCTCGTAATTTTTTACTAATAATGATCGGGGTGACTCCCCTTTTATGGATTTTGTTCTATCATGTAATAGCTTTCTCCTCTTATTGTAAAGTTTGTTAATGGCTGGGGTCCACCAGACTGGACGTTTGCCCTTTGTGGAAAGAGTCTTGGTTTTATTTGGGATTGCCTGATCCATGCAGTCCTGGAGGTGTTCATAGAAGGCATTTGTAAGGGCTTCCGCAGCTTGGGTTGTGGTTTCCTCTGGCTCAGGGGCCTTGAAGGATACCACACCAGTCTTGAGTAGTGTGAAGTTTGCTTTAGAGAAGTTCTTCACTATGGTCTTTTTGTTTGGGGTGGGGCGGATGTGGATTTCCAGTGAGATTAGTTTATGATCAGATCTCACCAATGAGGGATATACTGTGTGGAGCATTTTGTCCCCATGTTTGTGACAATGAGATCTAGTATATTTTCTCCTCGTGGGAACAGTGACTAGCTGTTCCATGGCATTTGAATTTATGAACTCCAGGAACCGTTGGGCTAGAAAGTTAGGGCTTGAGTAATGTTCCCAGTCTATATTCGGGTAGTTGAAGTCACCCAATATGATGGTGTTTGGAGATACATTTATACCTCCAGTGTCTTCAGGAAGGCTGTGTGGGGTTCCTGAGTTTGAGAGGGTGGCCTGTAGCATGCTACAATTTGTAGAGCAGTTTTGCCTATGGTTAGCTGCACCTGGATGGTTTCGAGCTTAGATGCGTTGCCACCAACCTGGAGGTGTGGGTATCCTTTATGAATATGGATACACCCCCTCCTTTTGTGGTGTGGTCCGGGTTTTGGGGCCGGAACGCATGATATGAGGTAAAATCTAATAGTGCTGGGGTGCTCTCAGGAGCCTTGAACCAGGTTTCAGTTACAGCACAGACATCGATGTTCTCCATACTGAGAAGAGCCTCGAAAAGTGCATTTTGAGATTTAGACTTCTGGCATTGAGCAGCATTACCCTCAGTTTCTTCCCATTTTCTTTTCTAGGGTGGTAGGCTTAGAATTTGAGCCTTGCCTAAAAAAGGCACTATGGGGGTGGCAAGAGCCTTAGCCAATATCCGGAATCCCAGGGGTGACAGGTGCAAGCCGCCCCTTGCAAGCAGCGTGGCTTGTCAAGCATGTCATCCCAGGCAGACAGACACTGGATCCCCTTTGAATGACACCAGACATTAAGCCAATTGTTAAAGCTGATCATCTTGTCTCTATATTGTGGCATCATTCTTGGTGAAGGAAGGATACTGCTCAGGGTTAGGGTCATACCTGCCTGGGCTACATAATCAGAGAGCTCCTCTATGTCTCTTTTCATGTAGTCCAGGGAGGAACGTCTCAGGTCGTTCACACCAGCATGGACAATGACTGTGTCATATTTGTACTTGCCGTGGAGTGACCCAAGTGCTTGTGTTATGTGGCGGATTCTAGCGCCCGATAGGCAGCTTACTGTGACCCTCTCCTTGTTCAGCCTGGTGAGTGGGACGTCAGTGTGTCTGACTATGGAGTCACCTAGTCATGTAATCTGTATACGTGGCACACGTCATCACAAAAGGTGTGTCATCCAGGGAAATATAGGTCAGTGTTCCCCTCTACTCATCACACATAAAATCCATTATAGAGTACAATACCCCATGTGGTATGTACCTCACAAGACATCTACAGCAACTGGAAAGGCCACAGACATACCTCACAAAGAGTAATACCGGCCTCAAACAGATGCCCTATGCAGACCACCTCACAAAACCACAGCTAGACTGTGTCACATGCCACCTACCCAGAGGTGACCTCTGCCTAACATACAAAGCTACGTCAAACCCAGAGCTGTTGGACATGCTCCATGTAAACAGATCACAATCCCTATGAGCTACACCCTCTAGGGACCTAAATCTTGTGACCTCAATAAACAGCACATGCTGGAGGGATAGATTCCTATGTCAGAGACATCCCATACTCTGGAACAAACCACCTATCAATAGCAAACAAAGCTCCTAATTAGCAGTCGCAAATAATCCTGATGATTGTATGGGAGATAGGAAATACACCCCGGGAATCACCTCTGTGGCTCTGCTTGACAGGGCCACGTGAAATTAAATTACCTGTGTGTCAAAGGCCAGGGTAGCATATGGCTAGACTTCTATAGGCCCTAGGGCCAATAGCCTATTACCTACCTATGAACCGATACACACCCACATGTACTTGTTGCAATAATTGCTATGTGAGGTTGACTGAGTGTGATGGTGAATGTGTTGGTGAATGTGTCAGAGTTCTGTATATGTGTGATAGCTTAGTGGGAAACTGTTTCTGTCATGGTATTTTGTGTCCTAGCTGCGATCCCAGCAAAAGATGTGTATGCTATTGCTGGCCAGAAAAAGCAGTATGCCATATGGTTTGACATAGTCCCTTGGTGTCAACTGGGGTGTTCCATTGTAGGCTAAAGCAGTACATGTATGCTTATTGAGTTTTACTGCTGTTGAATCCAACTCCTTATGAACTGTAGTACTACCTAAAGCTGTATGCCTAAACAGCACAGTATGGTTTATGTCCACATTTCTTGGAAACACTGTTTTGTGTGTTCCCTGTAGTCCTCACAAATTACATACCTCAGGCATAAGGTTTTGTAACTATGACACACAGTACTGTATGGTACACAGGTAAAGGTAATCTGCATTGCCATACCTTTGTGTCTGGTATGTATGTCTGATGTGTGTGTGTGGGTATGCCTGTACCATGGTCTTGGTCATATGTGTGTTACAGGATATAAGTGCGTATCTAGCAACATGTATAGTCTAGTACAGCAGTATGCCACCTATATTAACGAATGTGCACATATGTTAGGCAGGGGTTTGCCATGAATGACTAGTGTGGTATACTGGTAATACTGTAACTGGACTTTACATTCATTGCAATGGATTGCATATTTCTTTATGCATTAGCTTGATATATACCTCCTGTGGCTAGGTGGTGCATTGTGTCGCATACAGTGTGCCATGTACTGTTGTATAGTCTTACATACTGGTTTATCTTTGTTGCTGTGCAAAACATGGTTTGATATATAGAGTGTGCCAGGCACTATCAGGCAGTTGTGGGTTGAGCACTGATATGTGGTACTGAAAGTGTGTATCTTCTGACAGCCAGTAGGTTGCTATATATGGCAGTTAATTGATATCTATACTTTAGAATGTTAAGTGTGCCACATGACTTGCTCACACATATTGTTTCATTGTCTTCCAGGATCATGGCCCACCATCGTAATCCCACATATAGCCCAGCAGAAGAGGAAGAGTTTACAACCATCCTGGTTCAACACTACGCCCTGCTGTTCTCAAGAACCAGCCAGGACCAGCATGAGTGGACTGCACTGTGGCAAGATCTTGTCCGTAGGGTAAATGACATAGGCATGCATAACCGGACATATGAGCAGGTACGCCATCACTACAGTGATTTAATTAGACATGTCCGGCAGCGTGCATCTGATATCCATAGACAACAGCTTGCCACAGGTGGTGGGGTAGCCATCCACCCCCCCTCACCAGAGTGGAGGAGCTGCTCCTGAGCCAGGTGGCTCCTGGCCAATAACAACATAAACAACTAACATGTATCATCATGGAGGCTGGAACCACCCAGCAAGTTGACACAGAGTGTGCAGGTAACATGCCAGAGCTGTAGACTACTGTTACCTCTATTGGTAGATCATGCTTATGTGAGATGTGTACTGTGTAGTTAGAAGATGTGGTGCCTAGTGTTGTGCAATACTAATAATTAGGAATATAATCTGTAGGCCTGTGACTGTCAATCATTGCACTACTGTAAGATTGCAAACACAGAGTAGCAATGCCACAGTTGTTGCCACTGACATACTGTCTAATATCCTTGTAGGTCCCTCTGGTGTGACAGCAAGGCAGCAGACCCATGCTGGTGAGTGTGTTCTACATTTAATATTGCTAATTAAATGTGCATGTCATAGGCGAGGTGTAGGCCATGTACACATAACACACCTATGCATAATGCATGCTGTGCATGTTTGCTGTGAGGCTATGCACATCTCAGTAACGTGAGTAGCTGCCTCAAACACATGCAATACACAGAGCATCCCACACAGTTGTGGCAACACTGTAGTGGACATTGGATAGGCAGAGTCGATACACAAGCACACAACATACACAACTTTGTCATACGCAGTACACGTTAACATGCTACACATGGCATATTCAGACACCCGCTGTAAGGTCACACTCCAGTATCCCAAATGTCATCCACACAGCACACATAATATACCTGAGGGGTAGTGGCCTCTCATGTGGCTGTGCGACACTCTTCAACACATAACACATTCATGTTAGGCAATGCCCCCTGCTGGGCACCATACAAACCCATGTAACAACTGGCTGTGAAATGGTAAATGTAGCCATGGTACTGCAGTTCAGGTACAGCATGCTATGTGCCGGTCTGGCACACATTAGTAGCCTTGAGTGACCACATGATGCTGCATGATGATGGCTCATGGTATTACACCCCATCCAGTTACAATGACCACAGTACTACACATAGCATTAATTGCTATGCACCTCAATGTTGTTTGTGTGCAAACATATGCACCTATACACAATATGCATAGCAATCACCATTTGTACAAAGTGACACATATATGTCTTGTAATGCTATTGAGTGTATAGGTCGCATGACACACATTGGGTATGTGTGATGTTTAATGTTGCAGTTGTGTTGTAGCATGCCATGTCATGGCTGGCACTGGCATGTCCACAATATGTCTTACACTCACCATAACCACTGTACAATGGCTATGTTGAACAATGGTATTCCATCAGGTATACATGCACCACTCATCCTGTGTGTATACATAGCATGCATGTGCTAAACCTGTGTCCATAATTATTTGCTAAAGACACAGATGCTCTAATCAGAAATGGATATCTATGTGACACACACATACACATCCAGCCATGGTATGTATACCTGTGAGTGATGGTGCACAGGACATTGCAGAGCTTTTAATACTTGCACAGCAATGTTGTGTCCATGTACACATTGCGTTCCAGGGTGAGGCCAATCACTGAACAACAACACACATGCATCAAAGCCATGTATACTGTTATTAGCAAGGGCTGTTTACACTCGCACTGCATGCTGTTGAGCAACACACATCCTGCATGCTGACACTTGTGATATAACTGTTTGGCTTGTGATACTGTACCCCACCATCACCCGCTATTTAGTATGTTCTGGATTGCTGGTGGTGTGTGTGTGTGTGTGTGTGTGTGTGTGTGTGTGTGTGTGTGTGTGTGTGTGTGTGTGTGTGTGTGTGTGTGTGTGTGTGTGTGTGTGTGTGTGTCTGCTTTAGTGAGGAGTGTATTTTTGTGCATGTGTGCATGTTTGCATGTGTTCCTGTGTTCATGTGTGCATGTGTGCATGTGTTCATGTGTGCATGTGTGCATGTGTTCATGTGTGCATGTGTTCATGTGTGCATATGTGCATGTGTGCTTGTGTTCATGTGTGCATGTGTGCATGTGTTCATGTGTTCGTGCTCATGTGTTCATGTGTGCATGTGTTCATGTGTGCATGTGTGCATGTGTTCATGTGTTCATGTGTTCATGTGTGCATGTGTGCATGTGTTCATGTGTGCATGTGTTCATGTGTGCATGTGTGCAGGTGTGCATGTGTTCACGTGTGCTTGTCTACATGTGTTCATGTGTGCGTGTGTTCATGTGTGCATGTGTGTCGACATCATGTACAGGTTGTAAAGTGTGTTTCCTGTCTTCTTCTCACAGGTGCTGAGTTTGGGCTGGTTCACTGCAGCAGGGAAACTGATGTCACTAAGCAAAATAGTGATAATGATGATAGGTGTGTTGAGGCACAGGCATGTTTGCCAGGGTCTGTCGTTGGGCCACCAATCGACAGTGCACAAGTGTCCACCTCATCCATGCACACAGTCATACTGCCAATACATCCATCACCAATGCCCTTAGCTGAGGGACAGCATACAGTCAGCATTGGCCAGGACAATGTGGTATCTATGGCACATGCATCCCGACACAGCAGCCATACCCAGATGTCTGGAAGGGTACCACATAGGCAGATGTGCAGGGGTTCTCATCGGAGCACTAGTGTTCATCATGCCCCTGGAAGATGTACCACAGGTCTTACAACCTCACGCATGTTCTAGGCTGTCATGGAGGCACAGGCACATATGGAACAGTACTCCAGACAGGGACTAAGGGCACAGAGGGCACATAACACCACTGTAATTGACAGTATCCATGACCTAGCAGGTTTTGTTTGTTTGTGTCTTTCGGTGCCATCCGTAATTACACTGTGGTCACTGATAGACGTTGGGTGAGACATTAGATGTCCTCTGCAATGTCATGTCCATGTGTCAGGACAGGGCAGGACGGTTGAGTCATTGACGTGGACGTAGTCCAGCAGCATCAGCAGCTGGCAGTTGCCGCGGACGTCCCTCAAGTCACAGCAGCTCCCGTAGTGCCAGTACCAGCCCCAGCAATGTTGTGGGTGGGCTGTCTATAGACCGTCATAGAAGACCATGTGCACGTCACTCTGGACAGTCCCAGCAGGGACTTGTGTCCAGTGTACATCCATCTACCTCTGGGGATAGTACCCAGTCAGGCTTAGTACCTGATACTGTCAGTAGCACCCCTGCCAGGCACAGGTATGGCTCACTGTAGGCCACTGGCAAACCAACAACACACCCTGTGCATATGATGAAACCTGTGCCACCTCCTGTCATCTGTAACATTGATGCAGGAACAGGCTACCAGGGTGCTGATGCACAGGCTGACTTTATAGCAGTATAGCAATGTTAGCATGTTGCAGCAAATAGAACAATACCGCCAAGCAAAGCACTCTTATAGAATCCTAGTGAACCAAGTGAAATAACAATAAAGAGTGCACCATGTAAGCCAAACATAATAAAACTCCAAAATCTTCAGGTAAAACCAAAGTCCACGCTTTATTGAACAACAGATGAACAGACTGCAGTGGTAGCGCTTATTGCTTCTCAACACTTCATCAGATATAAATGCAGTATAAAACCCTCCTTACAAAAACAGGTGACATCACAACATTCAATAAAACAATTAAAAGCTTAATGTTAATGCTTTGGGACCTGGAAGTTAAGAAAGGCTTAATAGATAACTTCTCATTGAGCCCAAACATGGGCTTGTAACCTCATTATCCAGTGGCTCCTTTCTCAATCCTATTTTTATGTTGCCTAGCCTCTTCTCTGTGTTAACCAGTTCTAACACTTGAAAACTGAAACCATGTGTATTACCTAGCTCTGATATATGTTTGCAAGTGCATTGACAATATTGCACTTGCTAATTGCATAAACATGCTCTCTGATGCGCTCTCGTAATGACCTTGTGGTCATCCCCACATAAAACATCGTGCAAGCTTTGCACGTTGCTACATATACTAGACACAAAGACTTACAAGTGGCATGTTGTCTAAATAAGTACCTCTTGTTAGTTATAGGATGAGTAAAAGTGTCAGTAGTAGATACATACTTACATTGATTGCACATATGGCATGGAAAGGTGCCTATTCTATTGCTCTGAGGCACATCAGAGTGACAGCGATCATAACATAACAGCCTGTTCAATGAAGGCATGTTCCACGATGTTTTATGTGGGGATGACCACAAGGTCATTACGAGAGCGCATCAGAGAGCATGTTTATGCAATTAGCAAGTGCAATATTGTCAATGCACTTGCATATATCAGAGCTAGGTAATACACATGGTTTCAGTTTTCAAGTGTTAGAACTGGTTAACACAGGGAAGAGGCTAGGCAACATAAAAAATAGGATTGAGGAAAGGGAGAGCCACTGGATAATGAGGTTACAAGCCCATAGGTTTGGGCTTAATGAGAAGTTATCTATTAAGCCTTTCTTAACTTCCAGGTCCTTAAAGCATTAACATTAATTAAGCTTTTAATTGTTTTATTGAATGTTGTGATGTCACTACCTGTTTTTTGTATAAAGGGAGGGGGGTTTTATACTGCATTTATATCTGATGAAGCGTTGAGAAGCAACGCAAAAGCGCTTATACCACTGCAGTCTGTTCATCTGTTGTTCAATAAAGCGTGGACTTTTGGTTTTACCTGAAGATTTTGGAGTTTTATTCAGTTTGGCTTACAATGTTAGCATGTTGTCAGCAGTAGAGTGTAATGATATGCTTGAAGGTGTAGCTGAGCAGGCATGATGCATTAAAGCTATGATTGTCAATGTAGTATTGTTTACACCAGGGTTAGGTCCAATAGTGTATTGTCCACCCATGTGCCACTTGGCTGATGTGTGTAGTATTGGCAGCATGTGTTAGAGAGTGGTCAGTACATGTGGGATGTGTGTAGCACAGATTTGCAGGTGTACATTTGTGAACATGGTGAAGGTGCACTGTCTGCATGTACGTGCATAGTGGACACATGGGCAGGGTGACATGCCCTTATTACACAGTAACACTCCATAGTTTCTATTGGTGGCCAGTATGCATTGTACTACACACATTTCAGAACTTGACTACACATGTGTGTATGACATGGTTTGACACTGTGCTGTGGGTGATACTGTTACTATCTGTCATTGTTTTGCATTCTGGTAGTATACATAACTTCAACAGCCTGACCATAACCAGTCATTAGATGATGTCTTGACAACTGACACACAGATGTAGGACACACAGTAACATTTGGATCCTTCAGGTACTATACTATGCCAGTAACCAGTGGTATTCACTTGCACCCATTCCTGAGACCACTCCTGTTTGGCATATAGCTCTCTTAGGTACAAGCAATCACAGTAGGGATATGTCTGTCCACGTCTGGTAATGCATACTGTGGCCTATAATGCATTCTCCAGATGACACACACATCCTCCACAAGGGTATCATACAGATACCTGTTGTCAAACCCATGCTGTAAAGCTGTAGGCCAACCAAAGCATAGTCATCCACCTTTACGGAACATAGTATCCCCACAGTACCACATAGGTAGTAGCCACCAACATGATGAACAGGTACCGATGTGTACATGCAACCAAGTCTTACATCATCTCTCCTTTGATAATCACATTTCCAAAGGTATTTTGAAATCCCTCGATGGATCACATAAGCAATAAGGGGTCTGCATGCATATCCACAAAGGATGTTGTACACCTATAATGAATAGCCATCATTGACAGACTTTGCTGTGTTTGAACAGGTCTGAAATATACCTCGGCCATAAACCTTCACTCACACAATTCAATAGAAACCATAATGAGTGTGTCTGACACGGATGACCTAGGACAGGGATCACTGCAGTGGCTGGTCTTGTCACAAGCATACAGATGTGACCTAAGGTCTGGAAAGCAGCAGCACACTCTGGCAAAGATGACAGATGCGTTCTTGGAGAAAGAAGGGTTCCCACACATGCAATAATTGAGGTCACATGTACATATATTTGCCACACAGCTACCTCACATGTGAAATGCACATACTGTTGTCATACTGATATGTCATACAGTAGTAAAAGCAAAACCCACATGTCACACACATAGAACATACACACTCACCAAGTGCAGGATTCAAACCCCTACCTAATTACTATATGATAATAGAGTAGTACACATTAACATGACATGCTATACACATGACTGAATGCTTTCTTTTCCACAGGTATATTTGTAGGATGGTGACATCATCAGACTTGACAAAGATTAGGATACCACTTTTAAGGTGTTTTACTACTCTCCAAAAAGTTTGCTCCTCTCCAAGGAAATCACACATACACACTTCTCAAGTGCAAGATTCAAACCCCTACTTAATTGGTTTATACAGGAGTATGGATTTACACGACACACTGTACACATTACTGTGAGTTCTCCTTTCCACAGATATATTTGTAGGATGGTGACATCATCAGACTTGACAAAGATTAGTATACCACTTTTAAGGTGTTTTACTACTCTCCAAAAAGTTTGTTCCTCTCCAAAGAAATCACACACAAACTTGTCAAATACAAGATTTGAACCACTACCTAACCGGTTTAAGACATGACAAGAGTACCCATTTACACAACATGCTATACACATTACTGTGAGTTTTCCTTTCCACAGGTAACATACACACTCACCAAGTGCAGGATTCAAACCCCTACCTAATTACTATATGATAATAGAGTAGTACACATTAACATGACATGCTATACACATGACTGAATGCTTTCTTTTCCACAGGTATATTTGTAGGATGGTGACATCATCAGACTTGACAAAGATTAGTATACCACTGTTAAGGTGTTTTACTACTCTCCAAAAAGGTTGCTTTTCTCTGAGGAAATGACACACAAACTTACCAAGTGAAGGATTCAAACCCCTGCCTAGCTGGTTTATGATACTACAGGAGTATGCATTTACATGACACACTATGCACATTACTGTGATTTTGCCTTTCCACAGGTATATTTGTAGGATGGTGACATCATCAGACTTGACAAAGATTAATATACCACTTTTTAGATGTTTTACGACACTTCAAGGAAATTACACACAAACAGATACACACACTTGAGAAGTGTAGGATTCAAACCACTACCTAATTGGTTTATGATATTACAAGAGTATGCAATTACACGACATGCTATATTGTGAGTTTTCCTTTCCACAGGTATATTTGTAGGATAGTGACATCATCAGACTTGACAAAGATTAGTATACCACTTTGAAGGTGTTTTACTACTCTCCGAAAAGGTTGCTGTTTTCCAAGGAGATCACACACAGACACACACTTGTCAAGTGCAAGATTCAAACATTTACCTAACTGGTTTATGATACTGCAGGAACATGCATTTACATGACACGCTATACACATTACTGTGAGCTCTCCTTTCCACAGGTATATTTGTAGGATGGTGACATCATCATACTTGACAAAGATTAGTATACCACTTTTAAGGTGTTTCACTACTCTCCAAAAAGGTTGCTCCTCTCCAAGGAAATCACACACAAACAGACACACACATTTGTCAAATGCAGGATTCAAGCCCTTACCTAACTACTTTATGATACTAGAGAAGTACGCATTTACACGACGCGCTATACACATTATTGTGAGTTTTTTTTCCCACAGGTATATTTGTAGGATGGTCACATCATCAGACTAGACAAAGTGGGTTACATTAGGTGGGCTACATAAAAGGAATGTCTAAACACTTTGGCCATGTGATCATCAAAGGAGAGTTTACTATCTATCTGTGTCCCCAGGGCCATAATGACTTTCTATGTACATACTGGATTACCACCTATGTGGTAATGTGTGTGCACTTTGTTTTATCCAAAGGGGGTGACTATGCATTCTTTGGCATTCTGCTTGTGGGCATTGTTTTGACACCAGGTATCTGTCTCTGTAAGACCCTTCTGGAGGATGTCTGTGTCAGCCGTAGAGTCAATTATGGACCACAGTTAGCAGTCATCTGCAATCCTGTTCAGCCATACTCCTCCCATGCTTGCCTGTTCCTCTGAGCAGAATCTATTGAAGAGGTGGGGTCCCAGGACCAAGACCTGTGGGATGCCATTTGTGACTGGCTTAGAGTCGGACATGGCACCCGCAACTCTGAACATGTGTGTTTGATCTGTGAGCCACTTGGCCACCCATCCTGTGACATAGCTGTTAATGTTCAAGCTGGTAAGCTTGTCCATGATGACAGAGTGGAGAATGGTGTAGAAAGTCCTTAGTGAGGTCCAGGTGGGCTGTGTGGACTACTTTCATCTCCGTCTATGTCCTTGGTAACTGTTTGAAATAAGTCAACTAGGTTTAGGAGGCAGGATCTGCCTTTAACAAGGCCAAGTTGGGTAGAGTCCAGTGTCTGGAGGTCCCCAATGTCTCTCTTTATGGGTTCCATGACAATTTGCACTTCTAGGGGAAGGATCAATTCTTACCAGTTCCTTTAGATTGGCTAGCCTATTTAATCCACCCTTACATTATTGTTTACGGTGCTTTGAAAAACTTTGTGAGATGGATTTAAGAGCATTGGATAATAACAAATTCAAATACAAACATAACAATCTTAATATTAGTAAAGATCAACGTGATTTTATTAAGGTGTTGTGCGAATGTAATATCAGGGTTATGAAACCTGACAAGGGTGGAGGGTTGGTCTTTATGGTCCAGCATGTATATGTGACGAAAATGATGGAACAACTTAACATCGGATTTTATAGGCTGTCAAGCATCAATGAGGTCAATACTGCATATTATAAGATTAGGGGTGTTCTCAAAGACCTCTTTTTAGAAAGGTTTATAGATATTGACCTATATAGATACTTGAACATCTCTGCCCCTAAATTACCAGCACTTTTTGGCATACCAAAATTTCACAAATCTGTAGATGACCCCCCGTTCAGATCAATTGTGGACAGTAGGAGGTCAATTACTTATGCATGTGCTAAATACATAGATAGTGTTCTTAACCCTCTCATTGAACGTGAACCGCAGATCTGTAAGGATTTATGGAGTTTCCTACACAACATTAACAGTATTCCTTACAATCCTAATTATTTTTTTCTTACAATAGATGTAAGGGACCTTTATACGGTTATACCACAAAAATTAGGATTAGAATGGATTAGGGAATTCTTGCTAATTAGGAAAGTTAGTGATGACATCATCTATCTGGTCGAAACCTTATTAGAACTAGTATTGACCTACAATTTGTTAGTGTTTGACGGCAACATTTATTTGCAAACCTCAGGTGTTGCCATGGGCTCCCCGTGTGGGGGTGCCTTTGCGAATTGCATCATGGCACACTGGGAAGATTCATTGCTTTTTAAAGAACCATTATTTAAAACCAATGCCGCCTGGTATACTAGATACCAGGACGACATGTTTATACTATGGAAAGGTTCAATGGAAACTGTTACAACATTTATTTCTAGAATTTCCGAGCTAACAGAATTTCTTGAATTCACATATGACATTCAATATTCTAAGATTAATTTTCTTGACATTATGTTACAGAAAGATAGTTCTAACTGTAGCTATAAAAGTGTCATATATAGGAAACCGACATATTCGAATGCCTTTTTGCACTTTAGCAGTTGTCATCCTTACCATCAGAAAAAAGCAATAGTCAAGGGGCAGTTGGTAAGAGCAGCTAGGATGACAACTGATATAAGTGACTTTATTGAAGAATGTAACAACTTGTCTTCCATGTTTACTAACAGAAGCTATCCTGACTCTTTGATTGTTGAGGTTAGGTCTGAGGTTATGTATAAACATGAAATGGGTCATTTTAAACCGATTTTATCTGTTCAAAGTGGAGATTATAATACTGTGTCTGATAACTGCAGAACAGTAGTAAATAATGTACATACCTCAGAATTTAGAACCAGTTTCTTATGTACCTTTAATTTAGATCATGTACTTATTAGGAATATTCTATATAAAAACTGGGCGTTAATCTTAGAGGACAAAGAGCTACTTATTACGTTTGGGCCAAAACCCAAAATAACATATAGGCGTGGCATAAATCTGAAAACATTACTAGAAAGTAGGGGATGTAACATTAATATAAACAAAAAATGTGGGATGACAAAATGTGGTGCTTGTCGCCAATGCAGTTTTATCAATGTGGGTGCTAATGTTACCACAAATGACAGGATTTATAAAATTATTGGGAATTTTAATTGTGACACCAAATCAGTTGTTTATGTTGCTAACTGCCAAAAATGTGCAGCTTTCTACATTGGTAAGACGGAGCGAAAGTTAAAACAGCACATTTACGAACACACATATGCCATTTCCAAAAAAGATCTAACTAATGCTCTAGCACAACATATTGGTGAACACTCTGATCACAATTTTAAATTTATGGTTTTGAAGCATATAAATGAGGATGTTAGAGCAGGACCTTGGCAGATACTGTTAGAAAATGAAGAACTTTTTTGGCAGATTAGAACTGCAGCACATTTATTTCCTGGTCTTAATGAATACACATCTATTCATTGTGTGTTAAAACACATTGCATTGAGAAGATAATAATATGAAAAATTACTTATTTTAGTTTAAAACATACACATTCAAGTAGGGCTGTTATGGTTGTGCTTGTATATATACAGATATTTATATATTTATATAATGGTTTTTGTATTGCTTTTTATAGTTCATTTTTATAGAAAAAGATTTTTATAGATGTTATGTTGCTTTAAACATGTAATTGTAATTAAGTTTATAATTACGTTATTAGGCTAAAGTATATATAGCCTTGATTTTAAAATGGAGTTTGTCTGAAGAAGGAAAGCTATTTGGTTTTCCAAAAGCGCTTACAATAAATTTGGTTAAGTAGTTAAAGCAGTTTTGGTGTTTGCTCCTTCAACTTCGCTTTTTGTGTTTTCAACAGTTCGTGTTAATCTTGTGTAATTTAGTAGTTTGTATGGCAAGTGGAGACGGAGCATCACCACAAAACTCTATGTTTTCACAAACCTAGCCGAATGGCGGATCTGGGATATCTTATGGATCTAAGACACTTAATTCTCTTAATGCTGAGGAAGCGAATGCTGACGGCAACCTTACAGCCCTCATTCAAGTGCTTATGGGTCGTGTTGAGCACTTGACTCAACGTTTAGAGCGTTTGGACAATAACACTAATGCTTTAAGTCCAGGGAATGCAACCACTACTAATAATATGTCATCTTTAGGTGCGCAACAACATCAAGGGACAGTTCCTAAACAAAAGAGTGGGACCACAAATCAGTCTGCTAACGCCATCAATGATAGTGCTAATGATAATCTTTTTGGGTTCTCAGAAGTTCCGGCTGGACAGAGGACTGGGTCGCAACAAGGCGAAACAGCGTCCCAAGGTAACTGTCCATTAAATGTTGTCAATGATTCTGCGCCAAGTATTTCAAGCTTTCTTAATAACAGTAATTTTTTTAAACTCAAAGTTACTGGTGATTCTTTAGTGCAACAGGAAGAGACTGTTAGTAACATTGCTTTGCTCATTAATGACTTTGATGGTAAATTATTCAGATGTAAAAAATTACAACTGGAAATCACTTACTTTGAGGAATGCTTAGCTAAGTAAATTGTACCAAAAGGGCTAAGGCAATGGCAATTTCCTGTGGGTTTAGTCGAAGGGTCACATTTTCATCAACAACTGCTTTTGCTGTTCGACAAACAAGGGTTTGAATTTATTGACGTGCTAGTTGGACAGTACAAACATCAAGTGGATGAGCTTAAGAATGAGCTAGAATTGCTTGAACATTCTATTAAAAGTAACTTAGATTTCAATAGGTATAAATACGATTACATTTGTATTTTTACCTGCACAGATGTAACTATGGCCAAACTTTTAAATAATAAGAAAAAAAATCATAAGAGATGTACAACAGTATGCCACGAATAGAGCATATCCTCATCCACCCTCTGTTGGGCAGACACATACTGGGGGTAATATTGCATCTACTATTGAAGCCTTAGGGCATGATAATGATTTAGACCAAGATCAATTTGAAGATATGCGAGACAATGTGGGAGAAGCTCAGCATAAAGATGACCATTCCAATCAACGTAACACAAATGATGGCGTTAATCATATGAACACTAACAATGTCAATAAGAAAAACAGCAATAATAGGGGGAATAATTCTACCAATTTAAACAACAAACAGGGTTTTACCCAGGGGCAGAATGGACAACAAAGGAACTTGAGATCGAACAGGAACCAACCCAATTTGAGAAACAAATACAACCAGAAGAGGAGATAACCTATGTTTTTAACTCTCCTGTTATTATCTCAAGTACAAAGGGTGACTTTAAAACATACAATTATACCTGTTTCAACATTGATCAAGAACTAGTTGATTTTTTGTCGAAAGGTCTTTCCTTTGTTCCTAACACACACTTTGATTTTGTTAAAACCATAGTTGACTTAGTTATATGTACGTAAGTTGAATTTGAAAGCACTTCTAGGGGAAGGATCAATTCTTACCAGTTCCTTTAGATTGGCTAGCCTATTTAATCCACCCTTACATGATTGTTTACGGTGCTTTGAAAAACTTTGTGAGATGGATTTAAGAGCATTGGATAATAACAAATTCAAATACAAACATAACAATCTTAATATTAGTAAAGATCAACGTGATTTTATTAAGGTATTGTGCGAATGTAATATCAGGGTTATGAAACCTGACAAGGGTGGAGGGTTGGTCTTTATGGACCAGCATGTATATGTGACAAAAATGATGGAACAACTTAACACCGGATTTTATAGGCTGTCAAGCATCAATGAGGTCAATACTGCATATTATAAGATTAGGGGTGTTCTCGAAGACCTCTTTTTAGAAAGATTTATAGATATTGACCTATATAGATACTTGAACATCTCTGCCCCTAAATTACCAGCACTTTTTGGCATACCAAAAATTCACAAATCTGTAGATGACCCCCCATTCAGATCAATTGTGGACGGTAGGGGGTCAATTACTTATGCGTGTGCTAAATACATAGATAGTGTTCTTGAACCTCTCATTGAACGTGAACCACAGATCTGTAAGGATTCATGGAGTTTCCTACACAACATTAACAGTATTCCTTACAATCCTAATTATTTTTTTCTTACAATAGATGTAAGGGACCTTTATACGGTTATACCACAAAAATTAGGATTAGAATGGATTAGGGAATTCTTGCTAATTAGGAAAGTTAGTGATGACATCATCTATCTGGTCGAAACCTTATTAGAACTAGTATTGACCTACAATTTTTTAGTGTTTGACGGCAACATTTATTTGCAAACCTCAGGTGTCGCCATGGGCTCCCCATGTGGGGGTGCCTTTGCGAATTGCATCATGGCACACTGGGAAGATTCATTGCTTTTTAAAGAACCATTATTTAAAACCAATGTCGCCTGGTATACTAGATACCAGGATGACATGTTTATACTATGGAAAGGTTCAATGGAAACTGTTACAACATTTATTTCTAGAATTTCCGAGCTAACAGAATTTCTTGAATTCACATATGACATTCAATATTCTAAGATTAATTTTCTTGACATTATGTTACAGAAAGATAGTTCTAACTGTAGATATAAAAGTGTCATATATAGGAAACTGACATATTCGAATGCCTTTTTGCACTTTAGCAGTTGTCATCCTTACCATCAGAAAAAAGCAATAGTCAAGGGGCAGATGGTAAGAGCAGCTAGGATGACAACTGATATAAGTGACTTTATTGAAGAATGTAACAACTTGTCTTCCATGTTTACTAACAGAAGCTATCCTGACTCTTTGATTGCTGAGGTTAGGTCTGAGGTTATGTATAAACGTGAAATGGGGCATTTTAAACCGATTTTATCTGACCAAAGTGGAGACTATAATACTGTGTCTGATAACTGCAGAACAGCAGTAAATAATGTAAATACCTCAGAATTTAGAACCAGTTTCTTATGTACCTTTAATTTAGATCATGTACTTATTAGGAATATTCTATATAAAAACTGGGCTTTAATCTTAGAGGACAAAGAGCTACTTATAAAGTTTGGGACAAAACCCAAAATAACATATAGGCGTGGCATAAATCTGAAAACATTACTAGAAAGTAGGGGATGTAACATTAATATAAACAAAAAATGTTGTGGGATGACAAAATGTGGTGCTTGTCGCCAATGCAGTTTTATCAATGTGAGTGCTAATGTTACCATAAATGACAGGATTTATAAAATTATTGGGAATTTTAATTGTGACACCAAATCAGTTGTTTATGTTGCTAACTGCCAAAAATGTGCAGCTTTCTACATTGGTAAGACGGAGCGAAAGTTAAAACAGCGCATTTACGAACACACATATGCCATTTCCAAAAAAGATCTAACTAATGCTCTAGCACAACATATTGGTGAACACTCTGATCACAATTTTAAATGTATGGTTTTGAAGCATATAAATGAGGATGTTAGAGCAGGACCTTGGCAGATACTGTTAGAAAATGAAGAACTTTTTTGGCAGATTAGAACTGCAGCACATTTATTTCCTGGTCTTAATGAATACACATATATTCGTTGTGTGTTAAAACACATTGCATTGAGAAGATAGTAATATGAAAAATTACTTATTTTAGTTTAAAACATACACATTGAAGTTGGGCTGTTATGGTTGTGCTTGTATATATACAGATATTTATATATTTATATAATGGTTTTTGTATTGCTTTTTATAGTTCATTTTTATAGAAAAAGATTTTTATAGATGTTATGTTGCTTTAAACATGTAATTGCAATTAAGTTTATAATTACGTTATTAGGCTAAAGTATATATAGCCTTGATTTTAAAATGGAGTTTGTCTGAAGAAGGAAAGCTATTTGGTTTTCCGAAAGCGCTTACAATAAATTTGGTTAAGCAGTTAATGCAGTTTTGGTGTTTGCTCCTTCAACTTCGCTTTTTGTGTTTTCAACAGTTTGTGTTAATCTTGTGTAATTTAACAATTTGCTCCATACCTTTGCAGACCAGGCTGAATAGACATATAGGGCAATGGTTTCCAGGTTCTGTTGTGGCACCCCCTTTGTGGAGCTGGATGACTGTTAGTGTATGCCATTCTTTGGGTACATAGCCTGTGGTACGATTGAGTGTGGACAGTGAATGTAGGTGAGGGTGTAGTTCCTTTTGGGCCTGGTGTAAGATGCAGCCTGGGACACCATCCAATCCCATTGATGCTGTGTTCTTAGCTTTGGAGAGGGCTGTCTTTACCTGCATGTCCATGAAGTCTGGGGCTCTGCATCCTTCTGAGATGGACACAGGCCCTTTTGGGGGTGATGGGGGGAGTTTGCACTGAACTTGTCCCCAGGATGTGGCCAATAAAAGTTGGTTCAGTGTATTTCTTGCCATTTTTCAGTAGCTGACAGCATATTTGGAAGTTGACACCTACATGTCTGGTATAGCTACCGAAGGCTTTGTGGTTGTTATTCTTACATTCCTTGGCAATTTGTCTTTAGAAACTGGCCTTGGATTATTTTATGAGCGATCATTGTTTCTTCCTACTAATGATCAGTGATGCCGTTCCTTTTGTGAAGTTTGCTCTTTCATGTGTTCATTTCCTCCTTCTGTTGTATAGCTTATTTATGGGCGACAACCACCAGATTGTGTTCTTATTTTTGGAGGAGTGCATCTTGGTTTTATTTGTGATGTCTCGATCCATGCATCCATGTAAATGCTCATAGGATGCACTTGTAAATGATTCCGCAGATTGTATACCATTATCTTATAGCAAGAGGGCTTTGGAACTTTCCACTTTGGTCTTGGGAAGTGTGCAGTTTGCTTTTGAAAATGTCTTCACAGTGGTTTCATTGACTGGGGGAGGTGTGGATGTCTAGTGTGATTACTTTATGATCTGATATTACCAGCGAGGAGTTTATCTCTGTTGTGGAACACTGGTACCCCATGTTGGTGATGATCATGTCCAGTATGTTGTCACCTCTAGTGGGCATGGTGACCAGCTGTTCCAGGGTGTTAGAGTTTTTAAACTCTAGGAGACATTGGGCAAAGGATGTTGTACACGAGTAATTCTCCCACTCAATGTTTGGGTAGTTGTAATCTCCTCATATAATGGTGTTTGATAGGACCTTTCTATTTCCACTGTTCTCAGGAATACTGAGTGAGGTTTCTGAGACAAGGTAGGTACTCTGTAGCAGGCTACAATCTGATGAGCAGCTTTGCCCAATGTTAGTTGCACTTGCATGGTCTCCAAGGCCTCATGCTGTGCCACTAACCTGAAGGTGTGGGTATCCATAAGGTAAATGGATACACCCCTTCCTTTTGTATTTCACTCGTGGTTTTGGGTCCGAAGATCAGAGGGATTGTGAGCGTTTTACATGGAGCATGTCCAACAGCTCTGTGTTTGACATAGCTTTGTATGTTAGGCAGTGAACACTTCTGAGTAGGCGATATGCAAGGGAGTACGGATGGAGCATTTTGAGATGGTCTGTGTATGGCATGTATTTCAGGCCGCTAAAGCTCTTTGTGAGGTATTGCTGCAGGCTTTCCAGTTGTTGTAGTTGTCTTGTGAGGTACATATCAAAAGTGGCATTGTACTCTATTATAGTTCTAGTGAGTGATGAGTAGAGGGGAACAATGACCTCTTCTATTCTGCATGAGACACCTTTTGTGATGAGGTGTGCCACATAGGAGGATTTCCTGACTACTGTGGGGATGTGATTATCACAGCTGTGTCCACTGTCCACCTGTGACCCAAGGTCTGTTGTCACACTTTCAGTGTTAAGTATACTACCACCTATGTTGTAGTTCTGGGCTACAGAGTTTTTAACAAAGGGGATGACAATGCACCTTTTGCCATTGAGCTACAGCCCATGGCTTTAACAACAGCCATCTGTCTCAGTGAGGCCCTTTTGTAGGATGTTCACATCTTTAGTGTTTACAATTATGGCTCATAGTTTGCAGTCATCTGGAAACTTCAGTAGCCATAGACCTTCCATGTTAAAATTTACTTCAGGGAAGTAGATACTAAACAGGACAAGACACAGGACTGGAACCTGTGGTACTGCACTCATCACTGGTCCAAAGTCATACTTGGAGTCTGCTACTTTCACAGTGTATGTTCTGTCAGTAAGCCTGTTGGCAACCCATCTTGTGACATAGCAATTTATACCTAGTTTAGTGAGTTTATCTATATTTTCAGAGTTTGGGGTGGTGTTGTGAGCTGTAGCAGGATCTACATAGGCTGTGTGAACCACCTTACCCTTGTCTATGGTTCTGGTGACTGCTTCAATGTCATCTATCAGGTTTAGGAGACAGGATCTGCATTTTACAAACCCAACATGGTTGTGGTCCAGGATTTGGGGATTACCAATGTATTTCTTTATAAGTTGTATGATGATACATTCCATGGCCTTGAAGAGCGGGCTTATCAGGCTAATGGTGCGCTAGTTCCTGGGGTCCGTGGTGTCTCCACCCTTGTGTAGTGGGATAACCATCACTGTGCACCATTCAGCAGGCACAAAGCCTGAGGTGAGGCTATGACTGAACATGGTACGTCAGTGTGGTGCCTGTTCGTTCTGTGGTTTGTGTAGAACACAGCCTGGGAAGTTATCTGGTCCCATGGCTGCTGTGATACTGGCTTTGCAGAGTGTTTTTTTACCTGTGCAGCTGTGATGACAGTAACCTTGCAATCTTCCATTATAGAGATGTGCTCTTTCATGGGTGAGAGGGGGGTAAAGTGAACACTGATCCTATCTGCCAGGATGTTGGCAATATCAGTTGGGTCTGTATATTTAGTGCCACTGAGCTGTAACTCAGAACAGATCTGAGTGTAGCCATGACATGGACCTGTCTGCTGTGCAGAGATCTCCTGAGTAGACAGTATGCAACACAGTACAGATTGGGTTACATTCAGTCTTGTTGCATGGGGCAACTGTTTGAGGCCAGTAATCCTCTTGTTAAGGGACTTCAGTGGTGTTTCCAGGTGCTGAAGGTGCCTAGTCAGATTCATCGCAAGTGTGTTGTGGTACTCTCTGACTAGTCTGATGACTGATGAGTAGTGGGAACCTCCTTTGACCTACATGCACAGACCTTGGCAGTTTGTGTGAACACATAGCATGATTTTCTGACCACTTGGTGAATGTGCTTCTGGAAGTAGAGATGACTATCCACATTTGTCCATAGATCCCTTATTATCACTTCCATATTTAGCCTAAGTGTGTGAGCATGCCCAGTATGACCTTTCAGTATGTTGTTGCCTGACATTTGCTTTGTATATTTAAGTGTGTGAGCATGCCCAGTATGACCTTTCAGTATGTTGTTGCCTGATATTTGCTTCATTTATTTAGGTGTGTGAGCATGCCCAGTATGACCTTTCAGTGTGATGCTGAATGAAATCCACTACATTTGTTGGAGTGTGTGAGGACACCTGGTATAGACATTTATACTATATGTGTGTGGAAAATCAAGTTGTATTTTTACATCAGGGCTCACCTTTGTGTCAGAGATCAACAGGGATCATGCTGTGTCTGCAGGGCTTCCATGAGACACTTTGCATAGACTTATCAACATTCTACATACAGGAGGGACAGCTATTCTTTGTACATTTCTACCCGGGGGCACACCTGATTGTTACTGTGGGTGCACATAGGATGAGGGTTTCACCTGACACTTATACACATTTGCTATGCCCGCACTGCTATGTACAGTACACCATTTCAGTCTGTCCTGTTGCCAATCATACTGGCTTGAGGCATACTACTGTACTACAGATCTTAGCGTCCAGTGTCACGTATATTAGATTGCAACTTCATAGCCTACACAACCCACATCACACCACCTTGCCTGATGTTCTCTGTCTACATAGGCCTGTGGGGTGGTTACCCATATGCCTCTTTAGGGGCATGATACAGCATTTCTTTGTGTTTGCATTAGTGTACAATTGTCCTGCTGTGTCGGTGCCAATGAAATGCTGTCATGGCTTAGTGGTTCAGTACTGTGACTGTAGTGCACAGTATCCTGGGTTCAAGCCCTGTCACTGCTTTTTTATTTTCATGCTGGCCAGACCAGACTGTTTAAGGAGCAATAAAGCAAATATAAGCATGTTTACCTGACTTTGTTCAACTTTGCATGACCTTGCCCAACATTGCTCAACATTGCCCAATGTTGCGCTAGTTAGCATGGGCAATTTTGTTTATATATACTAAATATTGGTAAAAGCTGCTTAGCACTGCTTTATATTGCTTAAAACATGGCAATCATGCCTCAGGTGGTGCTGCAGGGCTGCCTATGTCGGATGCACATACTACACTCCCTATACATGTTTGGAAACAGGTAGTGTCAAGAGGCATCCCTTTTATTTTATATGCAAATCAGAGAGAGGTATCATTGCCAGGGTTCCTACTGAGCCAGTGTATGTGCTATGCATTGCCTCTTTGCCAAGGCCAAGGCATACTGGGCATGCCTCGTTCTGCCTACTGGGGCAGGCTCAGGTTGTTCCTCCTCCGAGTCATGCTCTGCCTGTGATGGTCTTGGCAATGGTGGGGGGCTGTTTGGCCCTACCCCATGCTGTTCCTGCTGCAGCTGCTTTCACAGGATCATATTGTGTAGCATGGCACATACCATGACAAATTGAGTACATGTAGTTGGTGAGTACTGCAAGGCTCCACCAGATCTGTCCAGGCACCGGAACCGTGACTTGAGCATCCCAAACACACGCTCGATTACATTTCGTGTTTGTGCGTGTGCCTCATTATGGAGTTCTTGTTCAGGTGTGTGTGCATTTCTGATGGGTGTCTTCAGTCACGGCTCCAGTGCATAGCCAGCATCCCCCACTAGGTGACCATCAGGGATGTCTTCATTGGCAAATGTCTGGTACAGCTGCATCAGATGCCAGATATGGGAATCGTGGTAGCTTCCAGGGCAGCCAGCACACACATTCAGTATTATGCCCTGGGCATAGCACACGACCTGGCAGTTGATGGAGGGGAAGCCCTTGCGGTTGAAGTAGGCCCTACCCCGCTCACCGGCTGGTGCTTTGATGTGTATGTGCATGCAGTTAGTTGCACCCACTACCTCAGGGTATTCCGCTATTTGCTGGAAGAAACGCATATTGCTGGCCAATGCCTCACGGGAATTTGGGAAATATACATGATCACCGACATGTGCTGACATGGCATTCAGGAACTGGTGCAGTACCCTGGATGCGGATGCCTGTGAAATCCCATCATGTCACCAGTTGGTCTCTGGAAGGTACCTGTTGCTAGTATTCTTAGGTCAACACATGCCTTGGTTTCCACTGGGATGGGTTCCCCTCTTTTGGTTCTGTGTGTGAGGCATGGCCTACACAGCTCAACAATTTGCTGCAGGAGGTCTCTGTACACTCTATAGCACTCCACTATCTCCAGCTCATGTAGCCCCTGGTAGGTTACCCTGGGTCTGTACACTCTTCTCCATCAACTCACTATGGGTTGCTCAGAAGCATTCGCAATGGCACCACCCTCAGCATCTTGCACATGTTGCCTTATAATAGCAATGGCAGCCCCTAACATTTTTTGTCTCAGTTAAGCTTTTTAAGTTTTCACTTCTCTTTGTATACTGCAGTGTTGCAGTGTTTCTGAGAAAACATGAGAGAATGTTGTTTGCAGAGTTTTAAGTGCTGGACTGGGCTGGGCTAGTGTACTGCCTGTGTAATTGGCTGATTCTGATTGATTTCACCTGGCAGCTCTGCTAGTTCTCCTTGGTTAACTTCCTACTACTTCTTTTCCTTCATTTTCCCTTTCTGTTTCCGCCCAGGGCAGCACCGCGCAAACAAGCGCAGACACGCGCACACGCACGCACACAGGTTTACACAGGCTTAGGCAGGTGCACATATGCGCACACAGGCTTAGACAGCCTTACACAGGCTTACACGGGTGCACACACACGCACACAGGCTTAGACGGGTTTACAGGCACGCACATGGTGTAAGCACGTTTGCAAGAAACTTTAGTGATATCCATGTCATACACCTTCGGTTTCTGGGTTTCAGTTAAGACAACTGTAGACACGCCTCTTCCAGTCCTGAGTAACTTACAGCAAACACATGCCACTCTGCTCCAATAAGCTTACAGTCTTTGATACATACCCCCTCATGATGCCACCTATTTTCTACTCTGTTACTCCCCTAATCCTACTCTTACACTCTAGGGACATGGTTCACATGGCAGGGAAAATTGGTATTCACTATCCTTATCCTCATTTGCATAGGATTGCCTACTAATGCTTGGTTACATCTCTCAGACTGAGCTTCCCCCCTTAGCAACCACTACTCAGTAGCCATGTTGTCTTCAGCCTGCCATTCACCTGCATGGCAGAAGAATATTTTTAATAAAATGCCTATTTTTGGCTTTTATTTATTTATTTTTGGGTTTTTAGAGCGCAGCACGTTTGTGCGGTGCTGCGCTATGTTTAAACATCGGAGAGCAGGGAAAAAAATATATATTTTTTATTATTTTGTAACAGATAAAAATGCCAATGGCCTTATATTTGGCCATTGGCATGCTTCCTCAACTGGATGTATCCTTTATTTGGAGCTGTCATAGCTCCATTTTGCTATTGGCAGAACGGTACTCCGTTACCAACAGAGTACATTTCTGCAAGTTACTCTACTCTTACTCGGACAGGTTAGTGTTTCCTGGATCGCAAATTTACCTCATTTGCATAGCTTTCAGCAGCAAACGAGGTAATTTGCATAACATAACACTGTCTGTGCAAGAGTAGTTTTAGGAGCTCTCATGCACGCCCCTGCTGGCTGTTTCTGGATCGCTCAGCAGACATATTGGCTGTCTGGAGTCTTACTCTACTCTTAGACTCAGTGCAAGCCTTCGTGAATCCGGCCCTATGTCATACAAAGATAAACCTTTTTCTTTTGTTTCTTTGATAAGTGCAGACATGCATTTTGGTTTCACAGATGGCTTATTGGTCTATTCAGGTGTTCAGCATATAGGCAAGTAACAACAGAAGACTTTAAATTCTAGCTTTTTGTCTCTTTATCTACTAATTCTATGCACTGTCCAAGTTTTCAAAATATTGGTGAGTGTAAACCAAATGCACCTTTTTTTAAATTGAAGTTAAACAAGCTGTTGTTAACGTAAAGAGATTAATTGTATTAAATGCAGTCTTTCTTAGCATTGTTTTGCTGTTTTTTTCTCAAATATATCATTAAATCAAATGGTTTATGTAGCTTAGAGAAGAAGCTTGTGAGGCAACTCTGTTTTTTTTTTTTTGGAATCTGTACAATCCAGACTGATCTGTTCATTTTACTTCTGCAATGAATTCTGTGTGTGTGTGTGTGTGTGTGTGTGTGTGTGTGTGTGTGTGTGTGTGTGTGTGTGTGTGTGTGTGTGTGTGTGAGTGTGTTTGTGTATATTTGTATGAAATGGCTGCTATGGGGGAGTTCAGGTTGCATCACACATTGTCCGTGGTTCACTAATTGATCTTGCTATGTGCCACTGTAACAGAATAGCTACTTTGTTTTATAAATATTGCTACTGACTTGCAGACAGGTCACATACATAGAGTGCAATCCTTATAGGGTACCAGGCACTATGTCTATGGATACACTGGGCCATTGTTTTGTTCCATTTAACATTATAGATATTTAGAAAAAATGATTGCATATCTGGATTTTTAACCGACACATATATACATCTGTGTGTGCAATGTTTTAAAATTATTTGCAACAAGATTAAACCACTAAGCACAAGTACCTCATTTTGTGGGCAGCCCATGAACACTTGCTTACAATCAAACACTTGCAAATGGCAAATGACAGAATCAAACCCAGAACTATAAGCTGAAGATCATAATCTTAATCTCTGCACTAAGGGTGTCAGATATATATTTACAGATATTTGCAATGCTGCAAGTCATGTTAATGGTTTATTGTGTTTAACCTGCCTATGCTTTTAACTTGTAATTGTAGAGATAAGTAACTGCAGTATACATAATATAAGCATACATTGCATGCAATACCTCACTGTAACATCTAAGTTTAATGTTTACTGTTTCAGATGATCACATACACCAGTGGCCCATCTCATATTTTTTTATAATACAGTATAGTTTTCTCTTTCCTCTTTCTGCTAAATGGACTTGAAAACATCAGTATTCATTTAACATTAAAATGTTAAGTATGCACTAGTCCTTTGATCCGTTTAAAATAATAATGTTGACTAGGATTCAAAAACAAAGCAACCATGGTTGTGGGCAGGCAGCTGCAGTTTACCTTTTGCATGTGATAAGTCACATGGCTTATTATCAATTAACAGCTGGGGGAAATCTTATCAAGGCAAGGAATTGATTAACTATCCTGCTCACAGATGGGTAAGGTCTGAAAGAAGAGCATGTAACACTGAGTCACTGCCACAGAGAAATATGAGGAAGAGCAGTAAACATTAGTCATAAACACATCTCAGACAGACTAGGCTCTATGCAATCACTTGCAGAAAGAAGCAGTAAGAAGAAAAAGTCATGTACAAGCCATAAATGGATATTTCATTGGTGGGCTCATTCATTTTTTATCAAATTAAAGTGTGGAAATGGGAATCTTGGAAAGTAATGAAAAGGGGGATGTAAGCAGAGGGTAGGACATCAGGTGAAAATCTAAAGAACAAGCAAGATGGATGTAGGGAAATGGGATAAAATATTTTTGTGGGTCAGGTGGCCAATCATAAATATATGTACAGAACAAGGTAGGTGGGAGATGGAACAAGGGAAGGAACAGGAAGGTAAGAAGGTTAGTGTAGGCAGTAGGGGCATAAACAAACATAGACGATAGATAAGACTGACAAGGGAGGTGCTGACACAATGAGAGAGAGTCAGCACAATAGATAAGAAGACATCAAGCATACAGAGTGTAGACAATGGAGATTGGGAGGTATGGACAACAAACAATGTCAGGCATATATACAAAAGGGAGGGGGAATATCATGACCCAGTGGGTGATAAAGTACCTTTCTAAGGTCCATTGCTACTGTGCTATGGCTTAGATGAAAGAGCTAGTACTGAGCAGTGATGTAATTCCATGAGCTACTGGAGAATGTCTTCAAGATGGCTGATATGGACATACAGGCATTGGTCAATGAACTCCACTATAATTGTGGTCAGCTGCTGGTGTGTGTCATGAAGGAGTAATCCCCACTGCCACTGCAACTGACAGAGAAAACCTCCCTAAACTCTAGTGTATGTCTGGATAGTGTGCCCCCTGCAGGAAATGTATGAGGTGAGGAAGTGACCCTAATAGGCTGCTCCGCAGATGGGTTAGATGGTGGTCACACATAAGGGGCCTGGAAGCCCTTACCAGCAAGACAGATACAAGTCTAGATATTGCTGTGTATAATTATTAAATAGATGGGGAAAATATAAAAATGAAAGAAAGGATAGCAAGAAAAATACAGCTCATATGTATTTTATGGTTTATATAATTACAGGTACTGAATACAACAAACACCCACCTCAATTATTCAATGATGGTACAATAAACAGTTAAGGGCTAAAATCAAACTCATATACAATCCAAATGGCAAATCCTTAACATGTTGAGCTACTTTTACAATCTCACTGAAGCCTGCACTGGAAAACACAGTAATAATATCAAACGGCCATACTGCTACTGTTATTCCATTCATGGTGGTGTCAGCATTTAAAACTATACTGTATTAAGCAGATGTCTCTCAACCCAGTGACCTGCACATTCTCTGTTATCGTTTGTGGTACTGTGACAGAAAGAAGAGGGTGTAAGTACAGTGGACAGTAGATACCACACACTGAGATTATGGCTGTGTAGGTGAGACAATGGGACTTACAGTACATTTGGGGAGCTACCGCTATAATATCGGATGCCCACCAGCCAAGGAAGTTGAGATGATGTTATTTCATGTCATTATTGTGATGGCAGTGTTGCTCAACAATATTCAGGATGCCTGTCAAATTTGTTATGGCTGTTGCCACAGCATTCCAGGCTTCAGTTTTATATTGGGGACCCTCATCCATGTCCTACAATAGACATTGGCAGTAGTCACAGTGAAGTATATGGAGGCAGATTCTTGTTTCCTCCATGCACTACCACTGAGCCCTGCAAGGTGTATTTCCCCTTATTTCATCAGACATGTTCCCTGTACAATAATTAGCAGAGAAATATGGTTGGCTTCTCACAACCAAACATGTAATCCAGTTCATCAACTACCAGACAGTTTGAGGTAGCTCTGTTGTGTAACACATAGCAGAAGTGTAAAATATATAGACTATGTTCCAATATTTGCACTATAGACTGTAAAGTGTGAAACATTGCAGCACTTTCTCTGCTTAAATATAAGGAATGCAACATGTAGAACAGTGACTCCATTTCCATTAAGTAAGATGTGGAATTACATATATCCCCTGGAGCCAGATGGTGAACCACACATGCGAGATGTTTCCTGGAGGTGTCTGTGCATGTACATGACACTATGAAAAAGAGGCTGTGAAGCTATTATAGTAAGAGTGGCACACAAACTGAGTGATTCACAGAAACTAATAACCTGAGGCCTCATTTTCATAATCACCATGCTTATACTCTGAACTTTGCATAATATAAGCATGGGGGAATGCAGTGAGCATTATCACACTCTGGAAAGATTCAGAGCTTCTACTTAAAAATCTGCTACAAGTGATTCCACTACTTGATAAGTAGAGGCACTGGAGTACAATTTTTATTAAGTAAGTGCTACATTTGTAGCTTCCATTTTACATGTAAAGTTACATTTCTTAGGCATATTACCGCTGTGTAAAATACATTAGAAATTACATTAGTTGCATGTGACTTAACTGTTTAAAAAAACAGGGGGGGAGAAGTACTAGGGTGCTATGGCAATTGTTGCTCTGAAGTACAGACAGTCCCTGGGTTACAGACATCTGACATAAGGACAACCCGTAGATAAGAATGGGCTGCCACAATGTCAGAAATAACGTAAAAATAAATAAAAATCCTTAAAGTTGCCCAAATCTTACATTGGAAATGAAGAATTATGTTGTACTTTTCTTTTTCCAATTTTCCCTGTCTGTGAAGCTGCTTGCATGTCATGTTAGAGCAGTTACTTCCACCTTCACGGAGAATAAAAGATCTGATTGGTTAAGAGGTTGCTGTGTTGGTGATCTGATTGGTCAAGATACCTGTCTTGTACAATACAGTACTGAAGCAGTTACTGTACTCAACAGTAGAATGGGCAAATGACATTGTGGCTCACTAGGGTCTAGGTGACAGTAGGAGCTCTGGCAGAGGTCTGAAAGTTCAGGAAAGAGTGGAAAACATTCATAGGTGATGCCTGTAGTACATAAATGTGAAGTGAAGCTTAAAAAGAGGTAAGTTTAACATATTCTTTGTTTGTGGAATGTTTTACTGTACAGTACTGTATGAACATAGTTACTGTACTGTTACTACACTGTACTTACAGTGGGTTGAGTAGTAAGGTAGAATTTCAAAATGGGAATTATAAAATAAAGAAACTAGTGTATTTGGCAAAGTGTGATGGCTGTCCTGCCTTTTACATAGGCAAGAAGGAGAGAGCACTTGGAACTAGAATTTATGAACATCTTTATGAGATGAGTGTAAAAAGGAGACCAGTGCCCTTTTTAAACATTCAGTTTCATGTGAAAATTTTACTAAGTTTAAGTTTGGGATTATAGATAACATGAGGCTTATGGGTAATGGGGGGACTGAAAGCTACAACTATTAAAGAAGGAATTGCTCTGGCAATTAAGGCTAAGAGCAATTTTTCCCCAGGTTTGAATGAACAAATATCCCTTAAATCTGTGCTTAAACAAAGGGCATCATTGGTGTGACAGGGAAATACTGTCAATATTTTTTAATTTATTTTTTAATGTAATTTTTTATAGCCACAGTGGTACAGCGGTAGCGTTGTTGCCTCACAGCAAGAGGTTCTCCTGTTTGATTCATGGCTGGAGTGCCTTCTGTGTGGAGTCTGCATGTCCTCCCTGTGGTCAAGTGGCCTCTGAAAGACATGCATGAATGGGTGTGCCTTCGCTGAAGGTTAGGCATCAGGCTGGCAACTCGGCACCATAAAAAATCTACTGCCAATCATTAGCGGACCGGAGTTCCACTGTGGTGACCCCTAACCAGGAAAAGCCAAAAAGACAAACAACATTTTTTAATGTAATTTTATGCAGTGTTCCATGCTGTGTGCACAAAATGGATTTTAACATTTTGCAACACTTTTTGTAAGTATCTGTTTTGTGGTTGTTTTTTCTAAGTATTGTTCTTATGAGTACTGCCAATTTAAGAGGTGCAGGTGATGTTTAATTATTTAATTATTTAATTGTTTAACAATTTTTAGTATTTAAATAAGGGAAGTGATGTAAATTATTGTATCTGATGAAGTCTCTGGTGTTGAGACGGAAGCACTTATACTGATGTTCTTATTGGATTATTAAACTATGTGAACTCTCTGATTTTGCTGCACAGCCTTTTGTTTTAATTTTTATATTTTGTCAGTACTTTGTATCACATGCTTTTACTTAGGTTATTATATGGTATGTCTCCTTTAAAAAATGATAGTCTGCTTTGTATTCAACATCTCATAGAAATAGTGATTACTGAATCATTAAATGTTATTTCTTTAAATACAATAGCTTTTTAGTGGTTAACATACTTTGAAATGTTTTTATTGTTTTTTAGTGAGTTGGAAGGGTTTGAAGGATTGATGTATAAAGTAGAGGTGGCTTGTATTCACTCATGATTGTTTTTGTGTGAATCACAGGTGATAAACTGTTCATTTGCAAGCCCTTGTCATGAAGACCAATTGAAGCAGCTTAATTAGAATTATGAGAACTTTTGTGATGCTGTGAATTCTGAAAAATTCTAAGAACGGTCCAGATTACTTTTTCCTGTCTAAAAGTAAATAATTATAATATTTTGAAAAGTCCAGCAAAAAATGGACGGCAGTAGAAGCCAAGACCAATAAAACAAAAATAAAATATTAGGCAATCCAACAACAGCAGTGGTGTACCAACACTTTAATAAAATAAAATAAAATAAAATAGTTTACAATGATAAGCACTTTCATCTCATCAAGGAAACTTTATCAGATGACCAAGTTACATCACTAATTGAAAAAGCAAAAATTAAGACAACACAAAAGTACACTACATGCACTATTTTAATATTCTGGTACCTTGGCCTTTTGCCTTCAAGGGATAACCAGTACAAATGACACATCACAATAAATACTACATTAATTAATTATTTATCCAATTAACATTTAAACATCCAAACATTAAAAGTGACCAGTGCTATTCATCACATACCTAACATTTTGCATTATATTTTACATATTACTTGCATCCTATTTACATACCATATACATGATCCATATTAAATTTTAAAGACTATTAATTGGCCCAACAAATGCCCATATAGCACAACAAGGAAACTAAAAATTGAGCAAGACTTCCTGATTTAATCCCCTAGGGAAAAGGGTGCCATAGTTGAAAATAAACATATTTTCCATCTGATTTAATTTTTAACAGAATCCCCTCCATTATTGGTCATAGGTTGAGACAAAATACTAAAAAACTAACTCTCATTGCCTCAGTGCTCCTTCAGAAATGATCTGCCACTGGACTATTCACATTACCTTTCCTAATGTCTGCTAAATGTTCCAGAATTCTAATTTTAAATTTTCTTTTAGTCTGCCCAATATACCATTGGACCGTCTCACATCCACATCTCAAAATATAAACAACACCACATGACTGACAATTAAATTTACCTTGAGACTTAAATCTAATCACAGTATTAGACATATTCCTAATTCTCCCACATACACTACATTTACCACAAGGGGAAAAAACCCATAGAAGATACCAATCGTTTCGATATGGGATGATTCAATATATCCTTCAAATTGCAAAATACAATTATTTTTTGTTTTTCTCAGTATTTCTTCATATTTGTGGTGTTTTACATCACTAATCCCCTTAAATACTCTTCATCATTAATACATTAGGCTACAAATCATAAAACAAATTGAATAGGTGAATCTTAACCCTCAAACTGTCAACATAATAACAATATTGTAAAAGCACTACTTAAAAAATTATAAATACTCAGTTTAGATTAAACATTATAAAACTATAATAAAAGGTCCACGAACCATAAAGACTTGCTCAAACACCATGAAATAACCAAATGTTGCCATTTATCATCTACACCATAGCTGCCCTCTCCTTAAGTATAGGCCTAAGGGATACATATTCATTGAGCCCAGGGGGAAAATAGCTTTTAATTTAAGCTGCCACATTAATTCTTCCTTTGGTAAGGTTAATTTGCAATCGCAACCAGTAGGGTTCTGTTTTATAATGTAAATAATCTCATATCTAAATTTTTTTGAAATTGACACATACCTTAGAGTGTTTAAAAAGAGCATTGGTCTCCTTATTTACACTTATTTCATATAGATGTTCATAAATTCTGGTTTTCAATGCTCTTTCAGTCTTGCCTATGTAAAAGGCAGAACACCCTTCACATTTGGACAACTATGTCAACCTTTTAGAGCAACAATTATCATTCCTAAATCAACTTTACTACCCAAACCATTTTCCAAGACCAAATATTCACCCTTTTGAATAAAGGAGCATTGCTTACACTTACCACATGGTGTTGTACCTCTTCTAGGACCGGTAAAATTTGACCCACCTGCTTCAAAAATCTGTTTGAAGTTTATACCTGTTTCAAAAATAAACAAGGTCATTTGTCCCTACTACTTCATATACATAATTATTAACTTTAAAAATGTTCCAATTTTTCCTAACAATGTCCTGAATGTGTTTGGCATATTGATTAAATTATACAACTAAGGCAATCTCATACCTCACTTCCCTACTGGGCAATTTGGGGGTTTCCTACCCTATAGCCAAAAGTGTCTTGAATTTTGTATCCCATCCTTGGTGCACCTCATTAATAATTCTGTTCACCCCTCCTATCTGGGTAGCCTCTATTTAAAAAGGTCTCTTTGACCTTAACCAATTCTGCCCAAACATCTTCAAAGTCAAATGTCATTCTGGCAATATGTGTGGCTTGCCCCCTAACCAAGTTCTTCTTCTGGGAAAGTGGGCAATTACTTGTAAAGTGTAAATATCCATTATGGAATGTTTCTTTTCTAAAACTATTTGATTTAAAACCTCCATTAGTATAAGAAATGGTGATATTAAGGTAGTTGATACTATCCTTGTTCGAGTTAGAGGTGAATTTAAAGTAGTCAGAACACCCATTCAAAAAAAACATAAAATCATCAATACCACCCTCACTTCCATCCCATAAAATAAATATGTCATCCAAAAATCTGACATACAGATGTAGGGAGTTGGAGAAGAGGCTGTTGAAAATGTATTTCTCTTCCCACCCTAACATAACTAGGTTAGCATATACTGGGGCACATGCTGCATCCATCACTACACCAGTGACCTGTTGGTAGTACTTGCCCTGAAAATATAAAAAATGATTTTCCAGGACCAATTCCATTAATTCACAAATTAATGAGATGGCATTGTTAGGGAGTGAAGAGCGGCAGTGAAGGGTGTCTTGAAAAAATAATCCCTCATTCTTAAATACACCAAAATGAGATCTTTAATGTCAATAACATTGATAGTAATAAATATAAGTTCCTTTTTCCATATATACAGTGATCTATGAAAATGGCTAGGGGGTGGAGTTTAGAACCCTTAGATGATACAATAAGTCAAAAGCCATTATTGACAGGACATTCAATTTTCATAACAAAGAAACTTTTGATAACATGAGGAACAAATGGGAACATGATAATGAGTTCCTGACCTTAAAAGAATTGTTTGTTTTTTTTTATTATTAGACAAGAAGTTGTACAAGTTTAAATGTACACAAATAGAGAGTAGGCACCTCAGGTTATGTATGAGACTGAAAATAGTCCCTCAGGGTCTGTGTTTATACAAATTTCTCTTAGGTATTAATTACAATGATTATGTTATTAAGGATTTTAATAAGTTATTTGATAAAAGTGAGTTTGAATTAATGGCTGTAATGATTAAACACAATGAAACTGTTTTGGATGACATTGGTCCTGAATTAGATAAAAGAAATCAAAGTATTCCAAATGATTTATTATTTTTCGAATACAAAGGGTTGCATGATAGAACATTATTTAAGATTGATAAAAATGTTCAGGATTTATTTATTAAGAAGCAAAAGAGACTAGCAAGTACACTGACAACAAGGTTTACCCCATTCCCGATTAAGATTAATAGTGCAATGAAAGGGCCTATGGCTATTGGCCAATCAACCTCCAAAAGAACAAGAGGGTCAGATATGAACCTAAAAGGGGATATGGATGAGCTTGACTCATTTTTCCCTGATGGACAGGATTTTTTACTGGTCCAATGATCTGAGAGGTTGGCTAGCAAGAACAGACTAGTGGTGGATTTGGGGCAAGAAGTAAAAGTTCCAGTGGTGAAGGACAACCACAAATTAAGGGCACTGAGGAGAAATTAATTACATTTTACCACAATGATATTGCTGGGTGCTACAAAGGCTTCAGAATTCATAATTACACATATAAACCTTTACGTAAGGACCATTTCACTCTATTTTTAAAGGGGTTTAGGTTTATTCCTACTAGTAGAGTAGATGTGGCAGATATGCTTCTTGAATTAAGGCTTTTTACTCGGAAATTGAACTTAGAATTATTGTTTAAGGAATTTGGAACTGTCAGCAATCAGGTTGGCTTGAAAAAATGTAGTGTTTACATTCCATGTTTAAACCTCATTATCCAGATATTCAAGAGAAGTGTAACAGAAGATATTTATAAACTTTTCTCTCAGAACAAAAAAAAATAATTCTAATTTAACCAAAGGTGAAAGAAATTCTTTAAAATTGTTAAAGACTGATGCTGATATTTGAGTGATGAAACCAGATAAGGGGGTGGGGTGGTGCTATTTTATGTAGAGGATTACAACAACATCATGACAAATTTACTACTTCAATGTGAAACATATTCTCCTGTGTCTAAGAACCAAATATGTATTGCCTATAAGCAGATTGATTCCATTTTAGAAGAATGTTTGGTTGAGAAGAGGATTGATTTAACTGTTTAGGATTTTATTGAGAAAATAAATCAGTCTATCCTGAATATTTTTGGGATTCCCAAGATCCATAAATTGGTGGAACCATTCCTTAAGCTATTGTTTCAGCTAAGGGTTCTAAAACCCACCCCCTTGCTGTTTTCATAGATCACTGTGTAAAAGAGGTTGTTTTTAAAGCTGCACATTTGGTGAAAGATTCCTGGAATTTCTTGGGTAAATTAAAACAATCTATATGGAAAAGAGAACTTATATTTATTACTATCAATGTTATTGATGTTAAAGATCTCTTTTCAGTGATGTCTAAAAATGAGGGATTAAAGTTTTTACAAGACACCCTTCACTGCCATTCTTCACTCCCTAACAGCACTATCTCATTAATTTGTGAATTAATGGAATTTGTCCTGGAAATAATTTTTTATATTTTCAGGGTGAGTACTATCAACAGGTCATTGGTGTAGCAATGTGTGCAGCATGTGCCCTGGTATGCTCTAACCTAGTGATGTTAGAGTGGGAAGAGAAATACATTTTCAACAGCCCCTTCTCCAACTCCCTATGTCTGTGTGTCAGATATTTTGATGACATATTTATTTTATGGGATGGGAGTGAGAGAGGCGTTGATGATTTTATGGTTTATTTGAATGGGTGTTCTGGTTACTTTAAATTCACCTCTTACTGGAATAAAGATAGTATCAACTACCTTGATAGCACCATTTCTCATAATAATGGAGGTCTCAGATCAAATATTTTTAGGCAAGAAACAGCTGGGGACCAGCAAAAAACAAATATCGAGAGCTGTGCTTGGATCTATTGCCTGGACTTTTTTTGCTGGTCCCCAGCTGTTTCTTGCCTAATATTGTTGAAATCCAGGATTTATTTGATCAAATATTTTTAGAAAAGAAACATTCTGTAATGGATATTTACACCATAGAAGAAATCACCCACTTTCCCAGAAGAAAAACTTGGTTAGGAGGCAAGCTATCCATATTGCCATAATGATATCTGACTTTGAAGATGTTGGGGCAGAACTGGTTAAGATCCAAGAGATATTTTTAAATAGAGGCTACCCAGATAGGATGGTGACCAAAATTATTAATAAAGTGCACCAAGGATGGGGTACAAAATCAAGCCACCTTTGGGTATAGGATTGGACAACCCAAATTGCTTAATAGGGAAGCAAGATATGAGAATGCCTTAGTTGTAGAATTTAACCAATATATCAAACACGTTCAGGACATTGTTAGGAAAAACTGAAATATTTTTAAAGTTAACAACAATGATTATGAAGTAACAGGACACTTAGGAAATAAAAATATAAACTCATCTGATCTATAAATTAATAAATTTGAAAATAACAGCTGACTTCCCCTATATTAGACCAGAGAGATAATGTGAGTTACAGGGAAAGATGGCTGTAGAACTATTCAGTTTGGTCAACTTATAATAAAGATTCTAATCACCTGTTTAACTTTTCTTATTCATAATAACTTGCTGATGGGCTTTTTTAAAATTATGCATACTAAAATATGAGATACATTAACATAAATCAGAAGCATGAGCTAAGCTTTGCTAGTCTAGTGGAGAGTTTGAGAGGTAGTTTGTCTTTTTTAACAAACTAGAAATATGTTATTTTATAGTAGAATGTTTTAGGGTTATATTATTAGGTAATTATTTAAGTATTTGCTTCAACATTTTTGTCTGTAGCTGAAAATTTCATATTGTTTTATATAAAGTATATAATAAGTTTTGTATATAAATGTGATTTAATTACACCTGTGTTTTTTTACTCTCTCTTATATGAATGTCTGATTTTAAATGCATATCTATTAATATTAATCTACTGAATAATCCAATAAAGAGGGGAAGTCTGTTCAAATGCTTACAATTACATTCAGCTCAAATGGCATTTCTACAGGAAAAACAGTTACTTAATAAAGATGTAAATAAACCTTCATTAAAGAATTATTTGGTTTTAGCAGGTTCTGGCTTTTGAGCTAAAAGAAGAGTCATCCTCCTCATTTTATGGAAGGACTCACTAATAATGCCTAAAGTAAAAGATACCTATGTTGATAAAAATGTTATGTTAAGCATGGTTATGATTGTATGAAACAGAAAACTATATACATTGGTGAACTATTATTGAATTCCAGGGGTTGGAGCTAAAGATGCAAAAAATTACTTAGACACTATAGCCTGTTATATGAAAGGTGAAGCCATAATGGCTGGTGATTTTATTTGTATTTCATCAGACAAATATTTCACTGTATATAGAAAGCTGAGAATCACATCTTCAGCCAAACACTTAACAAATTTTGTAAATCTAATAAATTTAAAGGATATGTATGAGCTAAGGAAAACAAACTCACTTCAATTTACCAATTACTCATATAGATATGAAACACAAACAATGATAAAGTTTTTGTCTCAAACAATCTGTTATCACATATTGAGACATTTCAATAGTTTCATGTCCATTATCAGACCATAATGCTATAATCTTTAATATTATTTTAAAAACTAACAATCTAATACATCCCAGGAGCTTACCAGTGTACATTATTAAAATAAAAGGATTCAAGGATTGGTATGTTAAACAGAACAAAACTTTCCTAGAAATAAACATGAATGGTGAAGTAACTGACATTGTCCAGTGGAATTCACTAAAGGCTTACTTAAATGGAAGAGTTACAAGCTGGTACATTAGTAAAACAAGAGAATAAGACAAATAATTGAATACACTACAGGCCAAAATAGACACACTAAAGTTAAAGCTACAACCAAATGGCATTATCAGTCAGTCTGCACTTAAAAACTTAAATACAAAATATGTTGAGATTCTAAATCATAAAGTTTCAATAAACTTGGAAAAATGTAAGCTTCAGGCAAATTCAGTAAACCTTTTAAGCTTGCATAAACGTGCTCATAGATCAAAGAAAATGAATAAATTAAATAATGTTAAATACATTATAACACATAAATAATAAAAAGAAAGTAGAACAGATGTTAAAGATACTCTTGATGGTTTTAAAATATTTTATGAAAATATAAATAATGATACAAATAACCTAGATGATGATCTAGTTGAAACTTTTACAGGGGAAAATAAAAATAATACATTTACAAGTGAACAAATAAAAAAATGACAGACCATTCACTTTAACAGAAATAAAAGATCAAATATAAAAGATAAAAAAATAATAAAACATCTGGTTAGATGGTCTTATCCAAAAAATATATAAAATACTACTGGATGATACAATTAAAATATTAGGTAAGGTCTATAGAAAAAAAGAAAACAACTGCTGAATTTCCTCAACGTGGAAATATCCCCTTATATCATCTATTTTAAAACAAGATAAGGATCCTACAAAGTGTTCCTCATACAGACCCATTTCACTTTAAATGTGGACAATAAGATGTTCATGTCCATTTTATCTAACATAATTAATCTATTTACACCTAAACTAATTAATGCCTAAACTGGGCTTATTTTAAATAGACAAGTACAGGATAATATAGTAAGAGTACATACATGAATAATAAAAATAAAAAATAACTTTCTATCATTAGTTTCAGTTTAGATAAGGCATTTGAATCAGTTAATTGCTTGCACTTGTTTAAAACACTTAAAGTGTATAATTTCCCACCTAAGCTAATTGCACTAATTTTTAAATTATACAATAACCCTTGTGTTTATGTTAAAATGTGTTCTTTTCTTTCTAGTTCCTTTAAATTAAAAAAGGCACAGAACAAGGCTGTCATTTATCACCTTTATTTTTTGCAATAGCTATAGAGCCCTTTGCAAATAGTATTAGATTCAATAAGAGCAATAATGGTATCAAAATAAAAGATTGTTTTGAACTAAATATTCAGCTGTTTGCTGATATTTTACTTACAATAGGAAATATAGAAAATTCATTAGGACATATAAGTAGCTCTATGAGTCAGTCTGAAGAACTCTCAGACTTAAAATTTAATCATAATAAAGCAAGTACATAATTAATAAAAAATAAAAAAACAAAAATATTCTAACTTCAATTGAAATAGCAATCAAATGAAATACCTTGGTATAACCATTATGTCTAATAGTAAAGAAATGATGCAAACAAACTTTTAACAGGTTGTTGATAAAATTTTAAGTTTAGCCACAACTGGAACACATTCTTCTTTATCATGGAAGAACAATTAATGCTTATTAAGATGGCAATTCTCCATGAAATATTGCTTGTCGTACAATCTTAAGTACTATCTCCACAAAACAAAATTGATGAAGAAGATGAATAACAGTCTACTTACTTTTATTGCCATCCTAATAAACCAAGATTTTCCTTGACTGGCACAGAATAGCTTGGGATAATGGTGGAATAAGATTCCCTGATATTCAATTGTATGCTACTTCAACCATTGTAAATGTCGTGGTACTGTGGATAAATTCCTCTTATGATTCAAAATGGAAACAAATACATCAAGAAATGTTATTCATAAATAATAAATATACCGCAACTGGTCAGAAGCAAATAGTACATAAAAGTTTTATCTGGTTATTAAAATATTTTGCATAAATGGTATTACACCCTCTTCTCAAATTCCCTGTTTAAATAACACCATTTACCCTTTTTTAAAGTTCACATATTATATCCATTGTATTAAAGAATATTTTCTATGTTTCCAATTGCATATACAAATGATTGCTTAGAAACGCATAACTTCAATAACATTCTAGTATTGAAACAACAACATTATTTAATTTACTGACATCAATTCTTAAATGGTACTGATATATATATGTGTGTATATATATATATATATATATATATATATATATATGTTAGAGTGTGCTCAACAATATACTAAGGTTGAAAGTAATTTTGCTGCAATTATGCAACATAAATAATGTATAAGATAAAGCTTGCTTAAATGTAGAAATAGAGTTTAGTAATATGTAATCAGCATCCATACTAAATTACCATGGCTTGGAAAAGGAATCTGCTGAATGGACATTTTTCCCCTTACAGACTCAAAACAGGATGTATGCAAGAGCAAAAATACAAAATCTGCTTTTAAAGAATGGACACTTTTCCCTTACAGACTCAAAACAGGATGTATGCAAGAGCAGAAATACAAAATCTGCTTTTAAAGAATGGACATTTTTCCTTACAGACTCAAAACAGGATGTATGCAAGAACAAAATGCAAAATCTGCTTTTAAAGAACAATGGCATGTTATTCTGCATGGAAAAACAGGATAACAGATGTTTTTTATACAAAGATCCAAATAAAATACAGGATGTTCACACTGTCAGAAAAGCTGATCTCTGACAATCTGTTTTCTCAAAAATATGTTTTTCTTCATAAAAAACAGGATATGCTTATCAGCATTGACATAAGAACACATGTTTCTATACACAGATTCAAATAGAATACAGGACAATGTGTTTCCTCAAAAATATGTTTTTCTACATGGACATCAGGACACTGTTACAGGATATTCACAGTGTCAGAAAAGCTGGTCTCTTACAAGACATTGTTAAACAAGGAAGTTTAGTATTGTTTCTACAGGATAAGCAATTCTCCAAAATATGTTTAAAAAGAGTATATAAAGAGCTGTATAAATCCAGTTGTTTAGGGATATGGTAGGAACACATTTGGTGTTCTGAGGTAAATGTTATATCTCTCACATAATCTGTACTATATGAGAAGTAAAGTTGGAACAGTACTTTTAAGCTGCAACGTGGTTTCGTTTGATTTATTATAAAAAGTTATTTGTTACTGCTCTTTAAAGTTGATGCTGCAAAGTATATTCTCTCATCAGTGTATATTCTGCAAGTTTCTGTATGCAACAGACTGTGAATGCAAATATAATCAGACTTTGAATTTTAGCAGAATCCAGCCAGCAAGACTGAGTGTCATAAGAACACTGCAAATCCATCACACCAAGCAGTAAGCAGCTCCATGTAATTTTTTCAATGGCAAGCTAGCCTGCATTTGAACCTACAATCTGCATTCAACCACAGGAGGAGTGATGGTAAGCCCTGCAGAGGGTCACTTCAGTTAAATTGCAGTAACTAACATTTGTACGTGTGTGTCAATTCTGAACAGAAGTATTCCAGTTTATGCAGCTTGCAGTAGTACAGTTTTTAGACGCCTACATCCGGAGTGAGACTGAAGTTCCAGTCGCAGTGCCATAATTTCGCTAAGAAAAGGGGAATATCCACTAGCACAGCAGTCCACTGCCTGTTGTGCTTCCCCAGCTTCTCAAGTGACTTTGAAAAATTTCCAGCCATCTGCAACAACAGCCTGATCACCTGTTTTCTTGCTCACTGGTAAGACTTTTTTTCTACGTCACATTTTTTTAGTATGGATGCTATCAGGCAGAATTCTAGCAAATGTAAGCCAAGTTTTACTCTTAATGTAGCAGAACAACCAGATAAAATATGGAGTAAATTGCAATGTTGGTATACACAACACATTAGTAAGTGTAAAACCTTGTTAGGGCAAGTTGACATACCAGCATTATGTAAGTGGATTGTAACATTTGATTGGTATTTGCAACAAAAAAATGAAGTATATCATAGTAAATGTTTATTGTGTGATTCAAAGGAAACTGCATTTTGGGTAATATGCCATAAACAAGTATTGCATGATATTGCTAAAAAACTAGACTGTGCAGACAGATCTGTTCATGATAAAGAATTAATTAATAATACACAGTTTTCATTATATCCAGATGTAAAGCAGTTATGTCCTGTCAGTACATTAATTTCTGAATTACAACAGCAATCAAATCTGTTATTGACAGAGTCCCCTGTAGATCTTGTAACTCCCTTTAAAAATTATGTACAAGCATGGAATGATGCCACGGCTACACATACAGATGAGGACAGAAACAAAGTTTATGATACATTGACAGAAGACTTTAATAAGTTTTTAAAAGAGAAACAAAATGAATTTAAAATGTTCAAAACTGACATTCAAGATCTCTGTCAAAGTGCATAGGAGCTCTGCAGTCAACAGAGGAATCCAATAACAGGTATCATATATCCCTTAAACACTTACAGGTAGAAATGACAGACCTTAAACAGCATCTGAAGGAAAAGGAAGAAGAATTAGATGAATTAACAGAGACTAACCTCCAAAATACTATTTTGATATCCCAGCTTAAAGAAGAGTTAAAAACACAAAACCAGTCCAAATTATAGAACAGGGACAGGGAACCACTACAGATTTATATACGCAGTCTAGATTATTACAGAGTTTACCACAGTGGAATGATAAAAAAGGCATATTTTATAACATGCTTACATTTGAAAATGGGTGGCATATACAGCAGGATCTGATATATGGACAGATGCATTACTTAGATGTTTCTGGATTTTCATTCCCAAATGTTTTAAAACTTTCATACAATTAAAGCAAGATGATTATCAGTTGAACACTAAAGTAGGACGTATGACAGCTGTTTTAATGGCATTTACACAAGGGCAGCCTCTCACAGCCAAATTATTAGATAATTTTAAAATTACTATCACAGATAAATTAATGGAACAAAGTGATCATTTCAGACTTGCATTTCAAATCATATATAAAAAAACAGACAGAGACATGGGAAAAAGAGACATACAAAAACAGTTAATACATTGCTTCTTAGAACAAGTCAAAGGGGTTCCAGGGGATATTAAATGTATCTACGAAGAAAATTCTGGTACCCTCACTGATTTGGTACAAAAACTAATGAGGGGATGGACTATGGCCGATGATGGGACTTTATACTCACACCATATCTTTGCATGTGAAGATAATAGTGAGCCATTTGAAGTAATTGGTGAAGTCAAAAACAGGGGAAGGCAAAGATGGTGTGACCAACCACCAGCTGAAAGAGCTGTGTCAGCACCACCAGCTCCTGCCTCTATGCTTGTAGTACCAGGATCAAGCACAGGTAATGAGCAAAAGGCACCAACATGCTTCTTTTGTAAAAAATAGGACACGTTAAGCAAAATCGTGATCATTACAAAGCCTGGCAAAAGAAGGAAGAACAGGGAGTGTTTCCAAAAGAGAGCAAACAAATTTACAAGAAAAGTCAGAAAAGCAGGATCATGTACAAAACCTTACAATATTAGTAAAACAGTTATAAGAGCCATCAATATACAGGAAAAGGGAAAGTATGCCCGGTAGATTTTCAAACAGTTTCACCTGTAAATCCAAAACATTTGATAGAACAGGCAGAAGGAATAGCTAGGCAACAGTTAAAAAAGAGATTGAAAAACCTAAATATGTAGATCATTCAGACACAGAAGAAGATGACAAACAAAAACATGAGGTGTGTCATATTGCATTTGATAATAAAGGAGAGGATGAGTGGATTTCCTTACAATAGGGATGTGCCCCCTTACTCTGGTATATTTCCTGACTACCTTTAAAAGGGTCGAGATGGACGACCACTGATTGATATTTGGGTAGAGGGGTCACTGTGGAAAAATGTCTTAATAGACACAGGAGCAGCAGTATCTGTCACAAACAGACAGTTACCAGTAAATCCTATAAAAAGGTTTGCATTTCAGCATTTAATGGCACAGGATGCTATGCAGTGAGTAGCCAAAATGTGGACATAAAGTTTAGTCAAGAGGGACAAATATGGAAGGGTGCATTTTAATGCATCCATCTTGCACAAATACCATTATTGGTATGGACATTCTAGGACCTTTAGGCATAGTAATTGATTTACCTAATGAAATTCTGTGGATGGGAGACAAACAAAGAGAGGAAGAGCAAAATACAGGTTGCTATGCAATCTCTCTACCTGACAAACCTGAAAAACCTACAGGCTATATAAATACAGACAGTGAGGATGTATGGAAGCATTTACAACAGCAATTCCCAAATCTATGGTCCAAGGGTCCCAGTGATTGTGGGAAACTAGAAAGCCCAGCAGGAATAGGAAGTGATCAGGACTATATACCACCTTTTCAAAACAATATCCTATTCCTAGGAAGCAGAAGAACATATGGAAAAATGTATTGCAGAATGGGAAAGAGAAGGGATTATACAAAAGGCAACAGTCCTACAAATTCACCAATCTGGCCAGTTAAGAAAAAGATGGTAGTTATCGTCTTGTTATTGATTTACGAAGGTTAATCAATATACCACTCCTAGAGCACACTTGATTCCAGGAGTCCCAGAGTTGGCTGCACATATTAAGCCACAAAGTAAGTGGTTTACAGTAATAGATTTAGCAAATGTTTTTTGCAGTGCCACTCAGGAAAAAGATTGGCCAAGATTTGCCTTTACATTTAAAAATCAGCAATATGTTATGACAAGGTTACCACAAGGGTTTCAAAACAGTCCAGTTATTTTTCATCAGACAGTAGGATCCATTCTACAACATTTGGAAAAGGATGATTCAGTAATACATTACATTGATGATATTTTAATTCAGTCAGAAACAGTAGAGGAGCATGTACGGCTTCTTAAGAGAGTTTTCATACTCTACAGCAAGCAGGGTTTAAGGTTAAAAGTGAAAAAATTCAGTTTATGACACAAAAGTTAAGTTTCTAGGTACTATTATAAAACCAACAGGAAGATCTCCTTGCCCTGTACGTGTACAAGGCATTTTACAAATGGAAAAGCCACTGACTATAGCAGACTTACATAAATTCATGGGAATCATGAATTACAATAGGAATTTATACAGGATTATGCAGCCGTGGCTGCTCCCTATACAAAATGTTATATGAACAAAAGAACTCCACCTTTTAGAGTGGGGATCTCATGAAGAGGAGGCATTTTCACAGATAAAAATAAAACTAGCACAAGCTACAGAACTAATAGCGCCCACTCCAAGGTTACCATTTGTGTTACAAGCAGCAGCAGGGAAAAAACACTGTCTGTGGTACTACTACAGGAATGGCCAGATGGTAGTGACAACAGAAGGGAGAAAAACATTACGCCCAGTCACTTTCTTTAGCAGAAAGATGACTCCAGTGGAATTGGGTTACCATCCATGTATACAGCAGTTATTAGCCATTTACTGGGGTATTAAACAAACTGAATATTTGACCGTATTTTCCAGCATTATAGTACAAACACCACATCAAGCTGTAAAAGCTTTGATAGACAGTTTTGAAATGAATAAAATTACAGATGGTATTAGTCAGGCAGTCTTTGCAAAATGGATGGCACTTTTGGAATGAAAACTGTTACTATACAGACAGGGGATAAATACCATTTGTCAAACCATATGGGATATGAAGGAAAACAGCATAACTGTTTAGAAAAGATAATGTCACCTGAGGTGCAATTTTAGCATCTGATTTTGATCACTTTAAGCCATCCATCTTTGTGGATGGAGCACGATATTGGGACCAAGGCAGATACTGGACAGGATTTGCCATAGTTCCAGAGAATCCACAATTGGGTTCTCCTGAACTAATCAAGTTACTAGGGCATATGTCAGCTCAAAGAGCTGAACTGGAGGCAGTATTGTATGTGCTAAAGTATTACAATCCTATTAACATTTTTCAGATAGTGCTTATGTAGTAAATTCTTTAAGACTACATATGGAAACCTGGGTAAGACGAGGATTTGTGGATAGTGTAGGTAAACCATTACGGCATGCTGAAGTATTAAAAGACATATATAAAGTTATAACAATGTCAAAACAACAAGGACAGTATAGCATCTTAAAAGTAAAAGCACATCAAAAGCCAACCAGTGAAACTTACAGATTAAATGTGTTAGCTGATACCTTGGCCAAACAAGCAGCACAAAATGGAAAGAACTTCCAGAATATGAGTATGCCAGTGTAGAAGTTAGTGTCTTAAAAGAGCTAGATAAAGAGTCAATAGAGAAAGACCTTGTAAATATACAAAAACAGGGCTTAAAAGAAGAAACTGATCAGTGCAGATTGGTAGGTATACCACCAAAGGAGTACTATGCATACACGACCTCCAAAGGGTTACAGTTGCCATATGTACCATTTCAGTTGGCACGCCAGTTGGTCAAGTTAAATCACCAAATACTGGGCCATATAGGAACTGATAAGTTATGGGCAGTTGTAAAAGAAAAGTATTGGAACCCAAATTTAAAAAAGGTCTGCAAACTGATTATAGAAGAATGTTTAATCTGTCTTCAGGTAAATGCTAAAAGCAAATGGCCTTAGTTACATCGAGTACAGCCAGCGGATGGGCCATGGTATGCAGTTCAAATAGATTATGCAGGTCCATTACCAACAACAAAGGGAGGTTACAGATATCTACTAGTAGTAGTGGACGTCTTTTCAAAATGGGTAGAAGCAATTCCTACCAAAACCATGACAGCAAAGGCAACAGCAGAAGCCTTATGGAAAAATATTTTCTGTCATTGGGGATGGCCACGGGTTATAGAGTCAGACAATGGCCCACAGTTTGTTAGTGATCTCATTAAACAAATGTGTAATTTGTTAGGCATACAGCAAAGGTTTCATGTACCATACCATCCACAATCTAATGGCATTGTAGAACGATGAATCGGACGTTAAAAGAACGTCTAAAAAGGCATGCTTGGAAAAGGGCAATACATGGGTACATCATCTGCCTGGTATTTTAATGGGTATTCGAGCAACACCAAACAGCAAAACAGGTATTTCCCCATATGAAATAATGACAGGCCGCAAAATGCCCATACAATTACCATTTGATCCAGATTTACCTAATGGTAGGCCCATGCTAGAAATTAGCAAACATCAGGAATGGCTAAAACAACTTACTAGTATATGTGACTATAATGCAAGGAGCAAGTTCCATCTATGGAAAAGGTGCCAATAATACCAGCTGAAGAAAACCTTCCCTGTGGAACCAAAGTATTGGTAAATCATTCCAAATGGAAGGACCATGGGCTAGCAATTGGCAAGGCCCTTTTGAAGTAGTGGAACAAATTGGACCATTAGTGTACAAAATCAAAGGAAAAAAGAAAAACGGAACAATGTTGGTACATAAAGATCAACTAAGAATGATAAAAAATAGTGAACAATGTAAATCTGATTAAATGCATTCTTTTGTAGGTTTCCAACAGAGAAAACCCTAATGAAATTGACATGGTTTAAAGTGCATCCTTTTGGAAATCCAGTTTCGGATGACCAAAGGCAAAATGATTCAACAATGGGATTTCTATTTAAAGGATGTTTTTTTAAATTGATAATAGCTATTATACTAACTATTATTGTATTGCTTAGTATTAAATTATACTTACAACCTGTTAATCAAACTGTAAAGTTACATAAGAGAGAGAGTAAAGAAATGTGGAAAAATGAACAAGACTGGTCACCATCTTTTAACACTTTCTTAGCAAGACAATGTTGGTATGCAAAAAGCATGAATGTTTCTAATTGTTGGGTATGTAGTTTAATACCAAAATAACAGGGTAATGCCTCTAATACCTATTCCACTAAATTCTCTTAGTAGTTGGAGAGTATTAATAAATGAAACAGGAGATCAAGTTATAAATGTACAATTACGTAAAGCAAGAGTACAGTTATCTGCTATAGTACAGGGGATCACATGTTTTCAACAAAATGGAACTGTTCCAGTGGGTAATAGCAATTGTATTCAAACAATTGAAATGATAAATTTTCACAACCACATACCAGCACGGAGTATTTTCACATGGTTTTCCTATTTTAATACCAATTAAGGGTCAGTTAATATTAAGTGACACAGCAGTATTTCACTTTTCACAAAATGACAAAAATGACTGTAAAACTAATATTACATGTTGGAGAAGTAAAACAGATAAAAACTTTACAGTTGTACATGATAAAACTCCTACTATGGGGCAAGTAAATGGCAGTCTGGTAAATAGCAGTGTTGCTCTATCAGATGGGCTATATTATATCTGTGGTAAATATGCTTATAAATGGTTACCAAAGGGATGTGATGGCACCTGTTATATAGGATTAGTGGTACCAGCAATGCATCATGTAAAAGAGTTACCAAAAGGAAACATTAGGAATACAAAAAAGAAAAGGGATATATTACCTGTAATTGAAAGTCCAGAAAATCCAGTAGACACCTTAGATACATCACGTATATATCATCAAAATCTTGATTATATTAAATTAAAAGATATGGATTTAGGAGATGATGTAATCTCTGGAGCAGGTATTTTCCTTGGTAGGGCTGCAAAAGCCATCTGGGAACTGAGAAAACTATCTAAACTAGTTGAGGTATTGGCAAATGCCACTTTCAATGCAGTCCTTGACATTACTGTCGAAATGACAGCAATACGAACTATGGTTTTGCAAAATCGAATGGCATTAGATTACATATTAGCATCACAACAGGTACATGTGCTTTAATAGGAGAACAGTGTTGTACATTTATTCCAGACAAAACAGAATCTGTAAAAGCACATTTAGAAGTGATTGCACAAGTGTCTCAACATACTAGAAAAAACTGGAATGATGACTGGAGTGAATGGTTTAGTAATCTATTTACAGGATGGACAGGAAAAATCACTGTATTTTTAATTTCTTTTATTGTTATTGTAATGCTTGGTTGCATATTATTTACATGTATTAAAGTCTGCTTAGCAAAAGCTAGTCAAGTTACTGTTGTTAATTGTCATAATGAAAAAATATTACCAAATAATGCTGAATTTATTTCTCTAGTTTAAAATAAAAAAGACGGAATTGTTAGAGTGTGCTCAACAATATACTAAGGTTGAAAGTAATTTTGCTGCAATTATGCAACATAAATAATGTATAAGATAAAGCTTGCTTAAATGTAGAAATAGAGTTTAGTAATATGTAATCAGCATCCATACTAAATTACCATGGCTTGGAAAAGGAATCTGCTGAATGGACATTTTTCCCCTTACAGACTCAAAACAGGATGTATGCAAGAGCAAAAATACAAAAATCTGTTTTTAAAGAATGGACATTTTTCCCTTACAGACTCAAAACAGGATGTATGCAAGAACAAAAATGCAAAATCTGCTTTTAAAGAACAATGGCATGTTATTCTGCATGGAAAAACAGGATAACAGATGTTTTTTATACAAAGATCCAAATAAAATACAGGATGTTCACACTGTCAGAAAAGCTGATCTCTGACAATGTGTTTTCTCAAAAATATGTTTTTCTTCATAAAAAACAGGATATGCTTATCAGCATTGACATAAGAACACATGTTTCTTTACACAGATTCAAATAGAATACAGGACAATGTGTTTCCTCAAAAATATGTTTTTCTACATGGACATCAGGACACTGTTACAGGATATTCACACTGTCAGAAAAGCTGGTCTCTTACAAGACATTGTTAAACAAGGAAGTTTAGTATTGTTTCTACAGGATAAGCAATTCTCCAAAATATGTTTAAAAAGAGTATATAAAGAGCTGTATAAATCCAGTTGTTTAGGGATATGGTAGGAACACATTTGGTGTTCTGAGGTAAATGTTATATCTCTCACATAATCTGTACTATATGAGAAGTAAAGTTGGAACAGTACTTTTAAGCTGCAACGTGGTTTTGTTTGATTTATTATAAAAAGTTATTTGTTACTGCTCTTTAAAGTTGATGCTGCAAAGTATATTCTCTCATCAGTGTATATTCTGCAAGTTTCTGTATGCAACAGACTGTGAATGCAAATATAATCAGACTTTGAATTTTAGCAGAATCCAGCCAGCAAGACTGAGTGTCATAAGAACACTGCAAATCCATCACACCAAGCAGTAAGCAGCTCCATGTATTTTTTTCATATATATACACACACACACACACACACACACACACACACACACACACACACACACACACACACACACACACACACTGTTGAAAATTTGAGGTCCAAATACAATCAAGATTCTGAGAATTGGTTAATTCTGCAAATATTTACAAACTCTGTGAATACAGAGGTTTAGCCTAGATAAGGAATCCTTCCCCAAATTATTGGAATACTTAATAAATATCAATAATAATGCAATGAAAAATAAATCATATTTGTCACAAATGTATAAAATTCTTAAGTTAGATTTCACATATTTAGACAATTCCTATTGGAAGTACTCCTCAAAAATTAATAATGAAAACTTATCCAAAGAATACAAGAAATTAATATTAAAATCTATAGATAAAACTACTTCTTCATTATATTGGAAAATTTTCACTTGGAAATTTATACACAGAGCTTTTGTCACTCCTATCAAAATTACAATTATGTCTAAATCAAACAGAATTAAAATGGTGAAATGTGATTCTTAAATAATAGCTGATTGGGCACATATGGTATACAAATGTGATGTCATCTCCCCTTTTTGGAAAGAAATTAATAACTTTATTCAAGTTCTATGGCCAATGTAACTGTTAGAAAAATGTGTATTTGAATACATGAGAAATGCTAGTTTAAAAAGCAAAGTAGTATATAATGCATTTTATTCTATTAATCATATAGTAGTAAAATTAATTCATGTCCAAATGTGAAGTAGTTTTGAAACTGCAGTGTGGCTTGAAGCAAAAACTGATCCCTAACCCTGACAGAATGCTAGCTTAGCAAGTTTTAATGTTTATGCTTTTCACAAGTGATTATCTGCTGGGTCAGGAAATTAAATGTGTGAAATAATAATCTTCTGCTCTTCCTGTAAGAATGAGATGGCCTTGTATATGTGTTACTTAGATACCACGCAGCTGTGTGAGAAAGTGTAACAGAACAAAGACATGCATTAAAAGACTGAAGCTGCTATTGTATTCGAACTGATATGAAACCTTGAATAAATAACTTTACAGAAAGACATTATGACTGACCAGCTGGATAGCAAGGCCGTATTGTATCTAAAGGAAAATTTTTTTTAAATGTACTGCATCAGCATTATTAGATGAATAGAATACTGTTAGTAAAAGTGATGTAGATGCCTTGTGACTAACCACGTCAGTAAGGTGGGCATAACTTGAATGCAAACACTATAAAATATTCTGTATTTCCTGCATCATGTCAGACAAAATTCTGTACTTGTATGGTTTTTTGCCTCCTGGTGTACACTAGTAAACTTTTGAATCTGAACCTCCTGTGTATTGAATTCTGATTTTTATTTAACAGTTTGGTCCTTTCGAGATGGAATTCCCTTGGTAAGCTGCAGATCAGAGCGTATCGGTGGTCGAATACTGCGCAGGAGAAGTTACCGAAATGGTTCTTCTTGAGTGAAAAGACCTCTGACTGAATTGTCGTGTGTAAAGAGGCTGGCCACTTTCTGATCTGTGGCTGAAGAGCGGAATTTGAACGTTTTTCAAAACCAGGAGGCTCAGGTAGGAAGAATTTGCCTTTTTTCTGTTTTAGATCAGGGACTAGGTTACAGTATATTGTTGTCAAGATCTGTTTTGCAGATCAGGGACAAAAGGAAGTACTGTATATTTGATCATAGATCAGGGTAACAGAATAAGGTAGACAGTTATTCTAGATAAACTGTAAACAGGAACTAAGAATTTGATATCACGTGATAAAAAAGGGTTATGTAACATTTTCTTTGACATGGGTAATCAGTGCACTAAAACCTTGCGAGATCCGCCCCTAACCGAAGACGCAAAATACATGCAATTACAGCGTTCTGATAACGTTAGGTATTATATGAAATGGGTTAATACATATGAATTTGATGGTAAACTAGATAAACCTTCACTAGTTAAACTCCTTAAACAGCTTAAATCTGATGCAGGAGGTCAGGCAAAAAAGCAACGCCAACTAGGCATTCCTCAAGCACACAGGTGGATTGAGAAAGCAAATCGTAGGGAACAGAAGCTTAAAAATTCAAAAACATTATTTTTAGACAAAGACGATAATAACTTGGTAATAGCTACAGCTCCTCCTCCTCCTCCCTTACCCCCTCCCTTACCCTTTTCAGGATATGAAGCGAGTGGACAAGCTGGTCCGCCTCCGCGTTATCCTGAAGTTTCAGTAAGACCACAACCATTTGTTAGAGATCCTATTGAGACTAGGTCCCGAACACGTAAAACACATAGGGACACAGAATCATGCCAAATAGAGAGAAATCTACAGGATGAGAGTGAGGAAGAAGTATGCCCACTTATAGAAGTTCCAAATCCTTAGGCAGGACAGGAAGGGCAGGATCCAACACTCTTAGTATATAGACCATGGACACCGGAAGACATCCGGAAGGCTACTGAGGGAATCCCCCATCTGAAAGTTAATTTTACGAAATTTTTAGAAGATTTACAAGGCATGAGGTTAAGTTACCACTTGAATGGGGAAGAAGTAGAAAAAGTAGTAAGACAAATTATAGGTCCAGATTGGCACATGATTTGTGGCGCCTGGAATCCTCGTAATGCAGAGTTCAGACCACTCCCACATAGTGACGCAGAGTTAGACAACAGAGTGAAAGGTCTGACAGACCGAATCTCTGAGAAATGGAAACCTAGAGCAGACTGGACTTGCATTAATCAATGCATACAACAGGAAAATGAGACAATAGATGGATACTATGCTAGATTATTAGAATGTTTTAATAATCATAGTGGTATGTCGGTTCCTGAGAACCAAACGAATGATTTCCCCGTATGAACAACAATTAAAAAATGCATTTTTGAAAGGTTGCGTTGCACCTATTAGTAGCTTCATTATGAAGCATATGATAGATCATCGAACAGGGAGGCTACAAGCCTTACTCAAATACGCTAGACATGCTGAGAGACATTTTAATAGTAAAAAGAAAAAGAAGGCACAAGTCTTCACTGCTGAAGACGGAGCTGAAGTATTTGTATTACAGTCAGGTAAAAAGGGCAGGAAGAATGCCCAGGGAAACAAACAGTCTGACAAACGATCAGAAGATTTTGAAGAGAGGAAAAAGAGAGGTGAATGTTTCAAATGCGGGAAAAAAGGACATCTAGCAAGGGATTGTAGGCAAAACAAAAAGGCAATTACAGAAGATAAAGGAGATGAGGACTGACTATATGATAGTGAGGATACATCAAGTGAAAGTCAGAAATTATCAGGAAAACTTAATAAACAGAAAGCCAATGTAAATGTGATAGAAGGAGTAGAGGAAGTGCAAGTAGATATGGAGGATGAAGAAAGTGAAATTTTGGACTTAGCATTATTGAGCTTAGAGCTCTACTTGGCAGATACGAAACTGGAAGTTACAATTCTGGTGGAGGGAAGGGAAGTCAAATTCCTGTGTGACTCAGGAGCATCACGAACTTTGATACACCCCTCCAAGTTACCAGAACATTCAGAATCACCTGATTATATACTAGTAAAAGCTGCAAATGGACAGCTATACAAGGAACCACTTTCCCATGATATAGCAATAACTGACCCTGTTTCAGGTATGACCCAGAGAAGTAAAATAGTTGTGTCTGCAAAGTGTCCAGTAAACCTATTGGGGAGGGACCTTATGCAGATATTTGGCATAGCAGTAGTTCCAACTGTACAAGGTATGGAGGCACAGAGACAAATGGATACCTTTGTAGTGCGAACGAAGGGTGAAACGTTTTACTGGTACAGCCAGGACCTAGTCACGACTGGTCCAGGGGCAGTAACCGAGGAACTGATGAATGTAGCCATCAGTAAAGCCCCCTCCCTTGACACGGATCGACAGCATTTGTTACACTGTACTCGATACTACTGTACCACACCAGGACCTGATAGAGAGTATGAGCAAGAACTGTTTAGAAATCGAGCAACTAGATTGGTTTTGCGTACTTTGTACTGGGATACTGAGGGGAACAGTGTAGTTAGCTGTTCATTACCTCAAGAATTCCTTGCATTGTATAGATCAAATCGGTTGCCACATGTCAGCTTGACAAAGAACAAAAGTGTCAAATGGGCAGATTTAGGAGAAAAAGTAACAAGATGGGAGAAACAGACTGATTTAGAACTATCAGAACAAGGGATACAAAAACAAAAACTGAATTGGTTGACACAGACACATCCAGCTGTACACTTGCAATCTAGCGAGGACAGCTGATTAGCATTTTTATTAGAAGAAGAAGAAAAGACCTTATGTGAAATTCCGACAACTCTCTGGTCAACAGGCAAGTCAGATGTAGGACTTATTCGAACAGCAGGACCAGTTACAATAACCCCAAAGTCAGCTTTTAGACCACAGAAAAGACAATACCCTTTGAGAAAGGATGCAGAAATAGGAATTAAGCCTGTAATAGCAGTATTACTCAAAGAAGGAGTACTGGTAGAATCTCTTGATTCACCATGTAATACACCCCTATTTCCTGTTAAAAAAGCAAACGGGGAATGGTGGATGGTACAAGATTTACAAGCTGTAAATAATGCAGTAATACCTAGAGCACCTACGGTGCCAGACCCACATACTTTGTTAAATGATTTAGAACCGCGACAGAAGTATTTCTCTGTGGTAGACATTAGCAATGCTTTCTTTTCAATACCTATACATCCTGATAGTCAATATTGGTTTGCATTTAAATTTCAGGGTAAAAGGTATACGTATACTCGACTACAGCAGGGATATTGTGAGAGCCCAACAATTTTTGCACAAGAAATGGCTAGCAACCTGGCAGGATTTACCCCACCAGGAGGTAGTCAAATTCTACTTTATGTAGATGACATCTTGCTAGCAGCCCCCACCCAGCAACAGTGCAGGGAGGATACAGTAGCATTATTGAAATTTTTAGCAATACAAGGACACAAAGTAAACAAAAATAAGTTACAACTTTGGAGAAAACAAGTTAGATACTTGGGATATGTAATATCCAATGAAGGTAGAATACTAGATGAGGAAAGAAAAACAGCGATTTTGCAAGCACCCAAACCAACAACCAAGAAAGAAATGATGTCTTTCTTAGGTACAACTAATTTTTGTCGGAGCTGGATACCAAATTATGCTTTGGAATCTGCTCCACTAACTGATTTAATATATAAGACACCAATGGCAGCACAAGATATTTTACAATGGACAACAGAAGCAGAAACGGCTTTCTGCAGGTTGAAGCAGTTGATAGCTTCTTCATTAGTTTTAGGACTTCCAAATTATCACAAATGGTTCTTTCAGACCATAGATTGTAAGCAAGGATATATGACGTCAGTATTGATGCAACAACATGGGGACAAGCAACGCCTCATAGCCTACTATTCATCACAGTTAGACCCAGTGGCGCGATCTTTGCCTCACTGTGTACAAGCAGTAGTTGCAGCCACAATGGCAGTGCAGGCTTCGGCCTCAGTGGCGTTATTCCACCCTCTCACATTGAGAGTGCCTCATGCAGTTGCAATAATTTTACTGCAAGAGAAAGTGGCATACCTTTCTCCTGCTAGACATCTTTCATGTATGACTATACTGCTGAACCAACCTCATATGACAATTGAACGATGTACAACATTGAATCCATCAACATTACTTCCAACTCCTGCGGTGGGCACACCACACAGCTGCCTGCAGGAAATTGAACAGTTAGCTTTACCTAGACAAGATCTTACAGATATGCCCTTGGATAATGCCGAGGTGACATATTACGTGGACGGCTCATGCAGAAGGGGTCCTACAGGGAAGAATCTGGTGGGATATGCAGTAGTTACAGACACTGAAATTTTAGAAGCTCAATCCTTACCACACAACTTATCTGCACAAGCAGCAGAGTTGATAGCTTTGATGAGAGCATGTACTTTAGCAAAAAACAAGTGTGTAAACATATATACTGACAGTCAGTATGCTTTTTCTACAGTACATGTATTTGCACAACAATGGAAAAATAGAGGAATGATAACATCTAGTGGAAAACCTATTAATCATGCGCAATTTATTTTGGAGTTATTAGAATCTATTCAGTTACCTACCAAAGTAGCTATTTGTAAATGTGTAGCTCATACAAAACAAGATAAGATTTTGAAAGGTAATGCACGAGCTGATGCAGCTGCAAAGCAAGCAGCCTCAGACTCAGAAACTTTACTTTTAAATGAGGAATTACAACCCTCTGAAATTTTAGATTTAGACATGTTAAAAACAATGCAGATGCTTACTACAAAAGCAGAAAAAACAAAATGGGTAAAACGAGGTGCAATTCTTGAGAATGGACTGTACATTTCCAAAGAAAGAAAACTGATATTGCCGTCTAATTTATTTAGATATGCAGCTTTGTTGAGCCATGGGCAGTGCCATGTCTCAACAGGGGGGATGGTACAGTTAGTAAATCGAATATTCCTAACATACGGATACACAAACTACACAAAAAAATTTTGTGCAGCTTGTCATACTTGTAACAAGCATCATGCACAAGGAGCATTTAAAACCAAGCAAGGAAGTTTTCCTATACCACCATACCCATTCCATACTATCTGTATGGATTTCATAGAATTGAATAAATGTGAAGGGAAGAAGTTTTGTTTAGTTATTGCAGACATGTTTTCTAAATGGGTAGAAGCTTTTCCAACCAAAAACCCAGATGCAGCAAAAGTGGCAAAAGCCTTGATAAAAGAAGTAATCCCTAGATTTGGCATTCCAGAGAGGATTTATAGTGACAATGGCACACATTTTGTGAATCAGACGATTCACCAGCTTGGGAGATTTTTTGGTATCTCCTTGAAGAACCATTGTGCTTACCACCCACAGTCAGCAGGACTGGTGGAAAGGTACAATGGTACCCTAAATAACAAGTTAAGGAAGCTAGTAGAAGAGACCCAAAAGAATTGGATATACTGTCTGCCTTTAGCATTGCTGAGTATGAGAACGGTTCCAAATGCAAAGGGTTTGACTCCCTTTGAGATGATTTTTGGGAGAGCATACTATGTGCCTCAGTGGAAAGCTCTCATGCCTGCAGAGCAAGAGGCTGACAGTTCGTTAGCAGAGTATATGAAGAAATTGTTAATGAATAAGTCTGTTTTGCAGTTTAACTCTCTTTCAGATAAGAAACAGACCAGACTGGTGGAAGCAGTCATGGGCCCTGGAAGTTGGGTGTGGCTGAAGGTGACGAAAAGGAAAAACTGGGCGAGTCCAAAGTGGGAAGGTCCGTACCAGGTTTTGTTGGCAACACCTACTGCAGTTAGAGTGGCCGAGAGGACATCCTGGGTTCATTTAACGCATTGTAAAGAACTTTCAACTTGATAAAAACTTTGTGACTGATACACAACCAGACCGAGATGGCCAAAAACAAAGCGAATAGAAGTTTAGATCAACCCCAGAGATGTTGCATAATTATTTTGTTGTGTGTACATTTATTAACTGTAATTGTGACAATTTTCCTCTTGCTGTGGTTTATCCTACACACAACCACACAAGTGAAAGTGGGAAGGCGTGATGAAACATCTATAGACTGGCATCCAAATTTTAACACATACCTGGCCATGAAATGTGTGTATGCAGAGACTATGAACATTTCAAATTGCTGGGTTTGTACAGCTATACCCACAGCATATGGAGGACTGGTAATGTCCGCTGTTCCTTTGGGGATAAATGAGACTTGGGAGAATTTACTTTTCAACACAGGAACTGTGAGATCACAGGACAAAATAGCTTTATTTTTACCTGTCACACAAAAAGGAGTTGTATGTTTCTATAAAAATGAGGGGGCTGGAGCAATTGCAATATAACCATATCTTACCGATGTTATATTAAGAATAGTAATGGCAATACTTTTTGCAATACTAATTATGACTCGTATTTAAACTCATTGAAAACAACTATGAGTGACATTCAAAAAAATCCAGTTTTGTTTAAACAATTGTCAGTTATAGATCAAAAAATGTTTCATGCAGGGCTGATGCGTATTAGTACTAAAGTAGAAAACTGTTATTTTATTTGTGGGAAAAAGGCATATAAATGGTTACCTGAGAATTGGTCCGCAGTTGTTTTTGGGTTACTTGGTTCCGGCAATAAGACATACTGCAGAATTACCTTTGGGTAAGATACGAAACATAAGGGAAACAGCTCGAAAATCTGAAGGTCAAGTTAAGAAACCTGTGAATCCAGTTGGGAAGATCGAAGCTGGTTGGAAAGACCATAATTCAGTAAAAGATAAAAGCGAATTGACTCATATGGATTTGAGTGACAGTGTTATATCCTGGGCAGGAATACTCCCAGCTTATGGAGCAGTCAAATCGATCTGGGAGCTGAGGAAGTTGTCGAAACTTCTCGAAGTAATGAGTAATGCAACTTTTTCCGCCCTAGAATTGGTGACTGATGAACTGAACGCAATGAGAACTGTTGTGCTACAAAATCAGATGGCTCTAGACTTCACCCTAGCGGCGAGAGGTGGTACGTGCGCGCTTATCAAAGAAGAATGCTGTGCTTTTATCCCTGACAATCGCCACGCGATAAATAATCACCTAGAGGTAATTCAGCAAGTATCAGCCATGACTGAACCAGGCCCAAACCCACTGATGGACTTTTTCCAGAATCTGTTTGGGGGATGGGGTTCCATCCTAATGAACATTCTAATTGCTATTTATGCGGGTATACTCCTAATAGGGGCATGTGTTTGCTGTGGAATTCCCTGCATGAAAAGATTAATCAAAGATTTTGTTGATGTATCTGTTACTGAAACTTTCTACCAAGATATTGAAATTGAAAGATTGATTTCAGATGACGCTTTCTCTGAAGTATAGATTAAATGACTCACCTAGCTGAAAATCCTGAGCAGAAAAGGCTAGGAGATGAAATGACACTATGCATACTTCAAAATAGAATAAAAAGTATTAATAGGGGGAAAATGTTAGAAAAATGTGTATTTGAATACATGAGAAATGCTAGTTTAAAAGCAAAGTAGTATATAATGCATTTTATTCTATTAATCATATAGTAGTAAAATTAATTCATGTCTAAATGTGAAGTAGTTTTGAAACTGCAGTGTGGCTTGAAGCAAAAGCTGATCCCTGACCCTGACAGAATGCTAGCTTAGCAAGTTTTAATGTTTATGCTTTTCACAAGTGATTATCTGCTGGGTCAGGAAATTAAATGTGTGAAATAATAATCTTCTGCTCTTCCTGTAAGAATGAGATGGCCTTGTATATGTGTTACTTAGATACCACGTAGCTGTGTGAGAAAGTGTAACAGAACAAAGACATGCATTAAAAGACTGAAGCTGCTATTGTATTCGAACTGATATGAAACCTTGAATAAATAACTTTACAGAAAGACATTATGACTGACCAGCTGGATAGCAAGGCCGTATTGTATCTAAAGGAAAGTTTTTTTTTAAATGTACTGCATCAGCATTATTAGATGAATAGAATACTGTTAGTAAAAGTGATGTAGATGCCTTGTGACTAACCACATCAGTAAGGTGGGCATAACTTGAATGCAAACACTATAAAATATTCTGTACTTCCTGCATCATGTCAGACAAAAGTCTGTACTTGTATGGTTTTTTGCCTCCTGGTGTACACTAGTAAACTTTTGAATCTGAACCTCCTGTGTATTGAATTCTGATTTTTTATTTAACAGTAACAAAAGGAGCTACTGCCATCTCAGCTTTCTGTAATTTTGTAAATAATTATATGTCATTTGTGAGTGTTAATATGATTCATATAGAGGTGTGACAGAAAGAGATACTGCCAACCCAGCTATCTGGAATTTTGTAAGTGGCTGTGTGTCATTTGTGAATAGCAACATGAATCATATGCCTGTGTTACAAATGCATTAGAACTGTATGTCATGTGTGCTGAAGAGATATTTTTATACAATATTGTAACTGTTTCGATGTATGTATTTTAACAGGGGAGACTGAAACTTCAGATGAATGGTCGAGGTTGAGTTACTTTATGGCTGGGCCATAAACAAAATAGATGTTATCTTTCAGTTTCAGTGAAGTAGCAGACATAATGTCTAGAACCAGAAGTTTTTGGTATTGTCCTTAAATGTGGAGGAATGTAAATTGTTTTACAACTTCCACCATTTGCCAAAATATCTAAGGTCTATGAGTTTTCACAGATAGATGCTAAATGCTACAGCTGCATTAATGGTTTTCACCTGGGATAGTCAGATGACAAGAAGTGATGTCATGTTGCAAGAATCCCAGCAGCAATATTTGAGATATTAATTTAAGAACTGTCTGAGAGAGAGAGAGAGACAGTGCATTTTATATTTTGTCTTTTACCTGACAACATCAGCTAGAAAACCCACTCACCACATCTGTCTTGCCTTGCTATGAGTAAGTCAGTCTAGGGTACAGTAATTCCTCTTAGATACAGTTAAGAATATAGTGAAGTATAGCTTAGTAATTTTCTTTTTTTATTTTAGACTGTCTTGCATTGTTATTTTAAATATTTCCTGAAATTTTAAACTCTGAACTGACCATGATTGTTTACTGAGTATTTTCTTCTTCTTTTATTATTATTTATTATTAAATATATTTAAACCTTTCAATTAAAGCTGGTCTGTCTACGCTCTTACAGTACTTGCATATCTGTTTGGTGATACTGTGCAGGTCAGTCCTACTAGTCTTGCTCTTGGTCAAACTACCATTTGGATTAATAGTAACATTACACAGTAAGATTGGAAACCCTTTGCTAAGGGCCTTAAAGTAACAGATAAGTAGTGGCTGGTGACAGTCCAAACTACCTTATAGTCTGGGCAAAAGGGGTCATCGCTAGTCAACCTGTGGTAGCCTTTCCCAGGTGTGTGTGTTTGTGTATAAGCCAAATCTCAAAGAGTGTGTGTGTGTGTCGGCTTCTTGGGTAGGGACACAAAGCACTAGTTGGACAGATAGGGTGCTGGAGACCTTGGCTTGGCCACTCAGATAAGATCTTAACTCTATAGCTGTGCCAGTGGGGAGTCTTATTGGGGATCTGGAGAAAGAGGGAGAAAGCAGCCCCAAACTAACTGTGGTCTCTGTGTGCTCTTAAAGGAAATTGTAGTTTACTGGGTGTGTACTTGTCATCCTCCCAGTGTGTATATCCCCCACTGTTGCCAGTGGTGAGGATTGAGGCTTCTTGATTACTGGGCCAGTGGTGAGGCATCACAGTCAGATAGATGTAATATTTCCAAACCTTTAGTTTTATTTAATGCTCCAATTCCTGAGATAGTTCCAAAAACCCAAGTGCCTCTTCTCTGGTATCTTCTTGCTATAGCCAGAAAAGTATTAACTAAAAATTGGAAAAGTAAAGTTATCCCCACTAGTGTTGAATTTATTAATATGGCAGAAATTGTTTGTAATGGTGAGTTGCATACTATAAATATGAGAACTGCTAATATTACACATTCATATAAATCTTGGCTTAAACTTAAAGATTTGCTTGAAAAATATTAATTGTTGTTGATGTATTGATCAGCTGTGGGCCTATATAAATGGTTATTTGTTTGTTTTATAATTGATTTCTTTATTTATTGTTTTGAAACCAAATTAAAAAAAGAAATTACAGAAATTACTGGAATGCAGCAGATTAATGGGGATGGGAATAATAATATTACAGAAAACCTATCTAAATAAGCAAGAGTCTAGAGAGTTGATATCAAAAGGTTTCAGAGATGAATATGCTGCAGACATCAGCAGTGGTAGGAAAAAAAGGAGTGATCATACTGATTAAAAGGGGGATCCTATTTTTTGTGGAAGAATGAAAGGCACATGACCAGGGTAATTATGTCCTTCTCAAAGGAACCTGGAATTGAGTGAAAATAACTCTAGGAAATGTAGTTGTCTCAACTAAGGTTAAAAATAATACACAAGCAAATATTTGAGGTAATAATTATTTTTCAACAAGGAAATATGTTGACAGGTAACAAATGTGGTTATCTCCACAGAGAAAGTTAGTGCAGGACCCAGATTCAGGAGAGTAACAGCATTAGAAAAATTATTAAGAAATATAACACATGCTTATGGCCTAACAAATATAGGAGATCTTAGCAGAACAGGAAGAAATTTTGCATATTACTTTAATCAGTATGATATCTGGTTCCAACTTGATAGAGCATTCAAATAACTAATGAACATGAAGTTTACATTAAGGATATGATAATATACCCAAGAACACTTTCAGCCCATGCTCCCTTAGGATAACCTTAGAGCCTCTAAATTTTGGTAGTAAAGATAGGTATTAGAGGCTTACCAAAGGTGATTAAAAACACTGAAAAAAGGAAGACATGGAGAAATTGATAAGAACAACATTTCTTGATAGACAGAACATACTCGGATATTTAGTGAAAGTATGGGAGGGCATCAAAATGGAAAAAAAGGAAGAGATTAAAGGAGTGTGGGGAAAAAAGGGTGTTGCAGATGAGGGATTTCAGAAATAAGAACTACAGTAGAGGAATACTAAACTGATGGAAATAGAATAAAGGAGCCATAGGACCTAACTATTATATAGGACAAATACCTAGAAGAAACCATAGATAAAAAAAGTAGCAGATAGACTACAATATTTTGGGAACACGTCAAGATTGCAGAAAACATTAGTAGCTAAACTGACAATATTGTAGAAAGGAAAATATTTAGATTAAAAGAATAATGGACATGTAAACTGATGACATATCCCAAGGAAATTGAAGGTATATCTGACAGTTACTTTAAATCTTTCTACACCCCCAAAGAGGCAGAGTCCTGGTCCACTAATACTGCAGAATATATACAGGGACTAAGTTTGCCCAGAATTACAGAACAAGATATGCAAAACCTGATAAAACCTATTATGAGTTTGGAAATAGAGGAGTAGACAAGTAGTTAAGCTAGGGGGAATGCAAAGACCTTGTTCTCCCATTATGGTTTAGACTGTTTAATGAGATTATGCAAATGAGGAGGATTTTCCTGGAAAATAGTAATAAATTTCCTTCATTGCAAATGAGTGGGGAGGACCCGACTAATAAAAGCTTTTACTGTGCCATTTCAGTTCTCAACCATGTTTATAAAATTTACACAGCCATATTAGCCAGCAGGCTTGCAAATATCTTCAATAGAATGGTAGCTATGGATTAGTCAGGATTTATTAAAGGTATAGAAATATTTGATAACATACCAAAAACACAAGTTATAGGTTCATCGGTAGGTACTAGGCTATAGGCTCTGGGGCCTATACAAACCAAGCCAAAAAGGTACCCTGGCTTTTGCCACCCAAGAAAATTATTTTCTTGTACCACTGTTGAGCAGAGCCACAGAGGTGATCCCTGGGGTGAATTTCCTATTTCCCATCCAATCATCAAGATTTTTAAGAGTGCTAATGAGGAACTTTGTTTGATATAGATAGGTAGTTTATTCCAGAGTATGGGAAGTCTCTGGGACAGGAATCTATCCCTCTGGCATGTTCTGTTTATTGCAGTGACAAGGTTTAGGTCTCTAGAGCGTGTAGCTCGAAGGGATTGGGATTTCTTTAAGTGGAGCATGTCCAACAGCTATGGGTTTGACATAGCTTTGTATGTTAGGCAGAAATAACCTCTGAGTAGGCAATATGCAATGGAGTAAAGCTGGAGTTTTTTGAGACGGTCTGCATAGGGCATCTGTTTGAGGCCGGTAATCCTCTTTGTGAGGTATTTCTGCAGCCTTTCCAGTTGTTGTAGATGTCTTGTGAGGTACATACCAAAAGGGGCATTGTACTCTATAATGGGTCTAATGAGTGATGAGTAGAGGGGAACAATGACTTCTTTTTTCTGGATGAGAAACCTTTTGTGATGAGGTGTGCCACGTAGAATGATTTCCTGACTGCTGTGGCGATGTGATTATCAAAGGAGAGACAACTGTCCATCTGTGTCCCAAGGTCTCTTATCACACTTTCAGTGTTAAGTATACTACCGCCTAAGTTGTAGTTCATGGGTACAGAGTTTTTACCAAACAGGATGACAATGCACTTTTTGGCATTGAGCTTGAGGCCATGGCTTTGACACCAGGCATCTGTCTCAGTGAGGCCCTTTTGTAGGATGTCCACATTGTTAGGAGTTTTGATTATGGCTCCTAGTTTGCAGTCATCTGCAAACTTCATTAGCCAAAGACCTTCTGTGTTAACCTGTACTTCAAAGAAGTAGACACCAAACAGGAGAGGACCCAGGACTGAACCCTGTGGTACTCCACTTGTCACTGGTCTGAAGTTGGATTTGGAGTCTGCTACTTTCACAGTGTGGGTTCTGTCAGTGAGCCAGTTGGCAACCCATCTTGTGACATAGGGATTTATACCTAGTTTAGTGAGTTTATCTATAATTCCAGAGTGGGGGATGGCATCAAAAGCCTTGGCAAGATCTAGATAGACTCTGTGAACCACTTTACCCTTGTCTACAGGTTGGTGACTGCTTCAAAGAAGTCTATCAGGTTTAGGAGACATGATCTGCCTTTTACAAACCCAAACTGGGTGGGGTCCAGAGTTTGGAGATTACCAATGTCTTTGTTTATAAGTTCCATGATGATACGTTCCATGGCCTTGCAGACCAGGCTCGTCAGGCTAATGGGGCAGTAGTTCCCAGGGTCCGTGGTGGCTCCCCCCTTGTGGAGTGGGATAGCCGTCGCTGTGCACCATTCAGCAGGCACAAAGCCTGAGGTGAGGCTATGACTGAACATGGTACTTAGGTGGGGTGCCAGTTCGTTCTGTAGTTCATGTAGAACGCAGCCTGGGATGTTGTCTGGTCCCATGGAGGCTGTGTTCTTAACTTTGGAGAGTGTGGTTTTTACCTGTGCAGCCATGATTACAGGAACTTTGCATTTTTCCAGTATAGAGATGGGCTCTTTAGGGGGTGAGAGGAGGGTAAAGTTAGCACTGAACCTATCTGCCAGGATGTTGGCAATATCAGTTGGGTCTGTATATTTAGTGCCATTGTGCTGTAACTCAGAGCAGATGTGAGTGTTGCCATTGAGATTCTTGGCATAGCTATAGAATGCTTTGTGGTTGTCTTTAGAATCAGTGGTGATTTTGTTTTTGTAACTAGCTTTGGAGGATTTTATCAGGGATCGCAGCTTCTTACTGAGGCTGACCAGGGGCTCCTACACTCATGGGATTTTACTCTCTTTTGCAACAGTTTCTTCCTTCTGTTGTACAGTTTGTTTATGGCAGGGGACCACCAGATTGGCTTCCTTTTTTTTGGAGGATAGCGTCTTGGTTCTGTCTGGGATAGCACGATCCATGCATTCATGTAATTGCTTATAAAGTGCAATTGTGTAGGATTCAATAGTCGTAACTGTATTGTCCATCTGCATGGGTGTCATGATGTTCGCCACTTCTGTCTTAAGAAACATGAAGTTGGCTTTGGAGAAATTTTTTACAATGCTTTCCTTAATGTGGGGTGGGGGCAGGATGTGGATATCTAGGGTAATTAGCTTATGGTCAGATCGGACCAATGAGGCATTGAGTTGTGTAATCTGAAGCAGAAAACAGAAATCTTGCTCTGGTGATGGTTGGGTTGGATGCCTAGAAGTCATTTAACAGAGGACACTGGAACTATTTATGGAAAGTACTACAGAAGATAGAGTTTCCTCTGCTTTTATTGGGATCCTGTAAGAACTTTAAGAAAACTCTACTGCCTTCTTGAAAGTGATACCCCCTGTTCCCATTATTTGTTTTGTATCATGAATATTTGGCACAAAGGAAAAAGACAATCACCTATAAAGGGGTAGGACTGGAGATAAGGACAGGAAGAAAAATAGGTGATGTTTGCCGATGATGTAATTTTTTAACAACGCTGGGAAAGATATTCCAAAGAAATTCATATTTTTTAAGGATTTGCTTCTTTGTCAGGTCATAAGATAAATGTAGAAAAAATAGACAAAACTAAGGCAATTATGTACTCAATGGTTGATTTAATAAGTAACTATCCACAATTATGTGGACTTGACAAGATTTGACACTTGGGGGTGTTGATAACACAAAGTGTCAAGGGGTAAGCTGAGGAGTCGTGGAGAGAGGTAAAAAGCAAAATTCACCAACAAATAACAAAATGGAAGACAGTTAACACTGAGTTAGATCAGAGGATACAGCCAGTTAAAATGTTTATTAACCCATGGATTATTTACTTAGCCTGACTTTTAACCATAACCCAGGCAAGAGTTCTATCTACATATTAGAATAGAGATTTTTGAAATATGGTTGGGAAGACAAGGGGTCCAGAGAAGATTGGCACAGAAGGGTATTGTCTCAAGAAGAAAGAGGGTTATCACTCCCCCATCTACAACAATATCATAAAGCTGTCCAGTTAAGACTGTTATTAACTTTTACAAAGTGATGACTATGACACTAAATGGAAAAATAATGTTTTTAAACAAGAGGATGATGGCCCACTAGCAAAAAAGTTAATGATTTGGTCACAGATTTAATGAAATGCAAGAAGGGTTCTAGTTTAATTTAATATATTAAAAACTGAAGGAGACACTTAAGACTAAGATATAATAATATTGAGAATTTGTACTCTGTCCCATAGGAAACATTAAGACAGGGTTAACACACAAAGCATCTCAGGTTCAAATGTGGTGAAAAATTTTTATTTTTGGAAATGATTGATGGGGGTGAGCTGGATAGTGCTGCAGGAGAAATATGAGCTGAGACAAGGGGAAGTGTTTGATCTGCAAAGTTTATATAAAATACTGGGTAAATTTGAGATGGAGCTTAAAAGATGTAGCATGATAAGACCAAAAATAGTTAAACTTTTGAGAGAAGCTAGATCCAAGACCCAGTAAATGTGTGATTGATTAGCAGATTTCATCAGGCATTTATAAAATATAAAGGGGTATAACCACAAATGCATGTATGTAGAAGGCTAATTGGAAGAAGAAGTACAGAGGAGCAATGGTCTAATATTTGCAAAGCCCCAAAGATTAAAAAAAAAATCCAGGAAATTTCAAATTTTTATCTGGAAATGTTTCCACAAATACATTTATGCAGCAGAGACACAACTTAAGATGTTCTCCACAACAAGTGCTTACTGTTGGTGATGTGAACAGGAACAGGTAGGGGACTGGACATGTATTTTTAGCAATGTAGCAATGTCAGGGAATAACAAGCTTCAAAAGAGAATTGATGGAGACAGTTGAACAAATACTAGATCTCCCATTGGAGCTGCAAGAGATACATATTCTTCTAAACTGGGTAGAAAACATAATAGAAGGGTAAAGGTTAAGGCCTTGATAGTTTTAATTCTGATAGTGATGGAGAAATGCATCACCGCACTTTGGAAAACAGATAAAATTCCTTCTGTAAGAGATGTCAGGCAGAGGATGAAAGAGATTAGGCAATTAGAGATGGAAGACGTTAAATACAAAATGAAGAGCTTTCACAGAGCTAAGAGGTCACTGTGGGGCCGAGCACAGCAATTGACTTGAAATCTGAGGGATCTGAATAGATTCTAATTGCCATAATAATAAAGATCTGTTGATTAATGGGGATAGTGTGTTGGTTTTTGACAAAAGTGAGTTTAACCCTGGATTTGGATTTGACCCCTTATATAACAGATTAATAGATAAGAGATCATAAACAGAATACTAAAGTTGTGGCAAACTTCCAGGGATTTATAACAATACTGATTATGGAGTTTGCCCTTTATTCATGTTGGTTTTGTTAGGTTTCTTCGACTCTACATGTTAATGGAAGTTGAAATTAAATAAAGGATGTAATTGCAAAAAATAAAAAATACTTGTAGATCAATAATTTCGACGATATTCTTGGGGTTAAATCTTGTCTCGTCTCCTGTATATGTTTTTCGTGCTCATGGATAGGTGTAGTTAAGACTTGAAGACTATGCATTCTAAAGATATGAAGATTACATCTTTGTTATTTGCAGATGCTACAGACCTCTTAGCCTCATGTAGATGTGATCTTTGTTATGCACTGCAGTGCTTCACTGCTGAATGTAAAGAAGTATGAATGAAATCACTATTTATACAACAGATGCCCTGGCTCTGCCCCAGAATGGAGGAGATTGTTCTTTGCTGGTGTGAGGGAGGTGAGAAGTTATCTCAGGTGGAACGAGTTTGGCCATCTTGAGGTCTTGTCCATGTCTGAAGGTAAAGTATATCAGGACATTGTTCTGTGTATTTGTGCTATGACAAAAGAACTGCAGGTTTTGTAGTGAACTGTGGCACAGCTGCAAAACTGTTATTATTGTGGCCTCACAGTGCTTAATCATTATTCTAGTTCATGGCCAGGGTGCCTTAAATGTGAAGTCTGTATTTCCTCTTGGGATTTCACAAGATATTCCAGTTCTCAACCACATCACAAACATGTTGCACGTAAAATGATTATCTCCCAGGTTGCAAGTACATGTACAAGCTGCATATGAGTGAATGTGTGTATGCAATTCCTACAGCAGACTGACATTCAATCCAGGATTAGAATCACCAACTTGTGAACAGAGTGCTAGATAATCTTTATCAAGAGCATCAGCTTGAGTCTGAGAAAGCTCCTTGTAGATTAGACTCTTTCTTGGATAACACATTAAAATAAATAAATAAATAAAATCATTACGATCATAATCATAAGTGCAGGTAAAGGGCTAAAAATCAATAATGCCACACTAGTGGCATAAGAATATTTACTACAATAACTATCCACATTTTAATGCCTCAGCATGAGAGCTATTCAACTTCTTCCAGCAATCTATTACACCCGTCTGCTCTACTCTTAGTAAAACAATTGGTTGACTTTTGTGCTCTACTCATAGTTTGATATGCACCACGACTTACCTCTCAAGCTTTTATATAAATCTAAGCACTCAAAAAGACAATTGTTCTAAATGACCTTATGAACTAATAAGAGAGTTTCTCTGGTATGCCTATACTATAAGAATAACTATTTAAGCTGGAATTCATATGCAGACTCTATATGCCTGCACAGCCCTAATATCTGAGGACCTCACTGTGTAAAGTGACAATGTGCTAATTACTTATTGTAGTAGGTAGGGAATAACAGCTGCATACCCAGCAAGAGACCACATAAGAACATAAGAATGGAAATGCAGTGGTAACGTGAAGACTGGTTCTGTGGTATCATACAGCAAGAGCAGTGCTGCAACAACTTGAATGTAAGCATAAAAAATCTCAATGCCAGTGATTTGTTGCATGCCTGAAGCAGTATGTGCCACCAAATGCAATATAGTACCACATAGCTACAGCCAGCACTAGGCAGACACAGGAAGGTCAGTACACTGACCGACAGATAGACCAATATGGGTATGTACAGCAAAGTAGCAACCCTGATCATCATTTAAATGGGGAAGAAGTAGCATAGATAGGAAAGTAAAACAAGTAGGAAAACAACAAGCTGAGCCAAATGTAGAAGGTTAACCATAAGTCAAGAATGGGTGGGAAGAAAGGAAGGATATGTTTAAGTGAGATAGACTCTCTACTTTACACTGTAGAAAAGAATATTACATATGGAAGGTACTGTGGGATGACTATGAGTGAAACAGAGGGAGAAGGACAGTTAGCAGTGCCAGACAAATAAACATGCAGCAAAGACACAGACAAATTTGACAGTATATATTCAAAATGGGAGGAGGACAGTGAATGGACACATGTAGAATTTGGGTGATTGGTCTGGAAGTTGGATGATGAACAGAGGGTGGAAAAAGACCCATAATTAGGGAAATGCCCTGAAAAGGCAATAGGGTGGGCTCTTGGCATGGTTGGCAACAAACCCAGCATTAGTTACGTTATATATTAGTGGCTATTATTATGCAGCTCATGGCTGGAGGTTTTGGAGCAGAACCCAGGTACACTGGTGGGATCATGAGGCACAGAATGCCTATGTTCTTTCAGGATGAACTGGTTATGGCAGCTGGTGATAGGAAAGTCTGGCCTACCATGCTTGGTACTAGAATGACTCTCATTAGAACAACCAGTTAAGAAAATGGAAGAATAGATGGATGGATGGATGGATGGATGGATGGATGGATGGATGGATGGATGGATGGATGGATGGATGGATGGATGGACGGATGGACAGATGGACAAGACTTAGCATTAGAAAAGCACAGTTTTCTGTGCCTTGATCTGGATAATTACATACCAGAAATGAAGGAATTAATGAATGATTTTTGTGGCTTTTTTGTACACTTATTCATGAATGTTTTTATTAATCCTTTAATAAATTATGAGGTGCATTCCTGTAGGATATATTTTTTTAACATGTCTCATATGTTATCTCTTATCAAAGTAATTTTAAATGATGCCTATACTCAAACTAAGTTTCTGTAACATGGCATCCAATGCATATCAAAAAAATTAAATAATCCTTTCTGACTGAGGCCATAGCCTGGACAGCTGCTGTAACAAAACATTTAAAACCAAACGTGTTGACTCATAAATATCTATCCCAGCAGAGTGCTGCCCCCCTGACATCTCAGATGCTCAGGTAAGAGCTGCCCTCTCCAAAGCAAAAAACACAGCATCAATGGGACCAGACGGTGTCCTGGGCTGCATCCTACATGAACTACAAGAAGAGCTAAACCCAAACATAAAACTACTGTTCAGTCTCAGCCTTACTACAGGATATGTGCCCAAAGAGTGGTGTACAGCAACAGTGGTCCCTCTCCATAAAGGTGGTGCCTCAACAGATCCTGGAAACTATCGCCCCATAAGCCTGACTAGCTTGGTCTGCAAAGCTATGGAAAGGATCATCATGGACCTCATAAATAAAGATATTTGGGACCTACAGACACTGGATCCTACCCAGTTTGGCTTTGTTAAGGGCAGATCCTGCCTCTTAAACCTGGTTGATTTCTTTGAAACAGTCACCAAGGTCATTGATGAGGGGAAGGTGGTCCACACAGCCTACCTGGACCTCACAAAAGCCTTCGATACAATACCCCACTCGGGCATTATAGATAAGCTCACCAGCTTAAATATAAACCCCTATGTCACTAGATGGATTGCAAACTGGCTCAAGGACAGAACCCACATGGTTAGAATTGCTGGAGCCATGTCAGACTCCAAACCAGTTACAAGTGGTGTCCCACAAGGCTCAGTCCTGGGACCTCTCTTGTTCGGTATATATTTCTCGGAGGTACAGGCCAACACAGAAGGACTGTGGCTGACCAAGTTCACAGATGACTGCAAACTGGGAGCCATAATCGACTCTCCAGCCGACACAAGCATCCTCCAAAAGGGCCTCATAGAAACAGACAACTGGTGCCAGAGCCATGGCCTCAAGCTAAATGCCAAAAGTGTATAGTCATCCCTTTGGCAAAAACAAAGTGCCCACAAATTACTACATAGGTGGTAATCCATTAAGTACAGAAGAAGTAATTAGGGACCTGGGGACCCAAGTTGATAGCAATCTCTCATTTGACAACCACGTGGCCAAAGTGGTTAGAAAAACATTTTATATAGCCCACCTAATCATGAAGGGATTCACATCTAGATCAGGGGAGGTCATCGTGCCTCTTTACTCATCCCTCATCAGGCCCATAATTGAGTCCAATGCCGCCTTTGGGATGTACCTTACCAGACACCTGCAGCAACTGGAAAGACCCCAAAAGTACCTCACCAAAAGGATCAAAGGGCTCAAATAGATGCCATATGCTGCCCGGTTAAAGAAACTCCAGCTCTACTCGGTGGCATACCGCCTGTTCAGAGGCGATCTGTGCCTGACGTATAAAGTCATGTCCAACCCGGAATTAATGGACATGCTGCACCTCAGAAAATCCAAATCCCATCGAGCTACGCGCTTGAGAGACTAGAACCTCAGCACTGAAATAAATAGGACATGCTGGAGGGACAGATTCATAACCCAGAGGCTCCCTTCACTCTGGAATAAAATCCCAGTCCAGGTTAGGCAGAGTCCCTCATTGACTCTCTTCAAGTGGAATCTTGATGAGTGGATGGGAGATCGTAGGTTTACCCCGGGTATCACTTCTGTGTCACTGTTAGACAGAGGCACAGTATACTAACCTCGAAAAAGGGCATAGCAAAATAAATTTAAAATGGGTGGTGAAAGCCAAACACATTCTGGCTAGGCTTATAAATGTCCTAGGGCAGATAGCCTAGTATGAACCTATGAACCTATGAACCTATAATGCGCCATTCACATTTTTATAACATTTGTTTACTGACACTTACAGCTATTGTCCTCATTGAACTTCCATCTGCAGCACTTGTTTTTAATGGTGTTTTGTCAGCCACCATGTGGTCCAGTCCATCGCACATGGACACAATGTAGTACTATTCTCCCACCAATGTTGCAGTCCAGTGTCTGGCAAAAGCTTTATGATGATACTCTCCCTACCATCTAATCAGGTCTATTGCTTAGCCTGCATATCGTGAGTGTATGCTTCTAGCTGCCTTAAAGTCATATGCCCAAGACACACAGAGCTGGATTTATGAATGCCTGCACTTAGACACACACATTATAGCATGTTATTCTGTATTAATTAAGCAGCTAAACACTTTGTGCCCACCCTCAAAACAAGTATAAGAGGGACAATATACTAATGAAGTCATATACAGCTATAGCACATGTTATTAAGCAATACAACATGGTGGAGTTATTCAAGAATGTATAAAGTGAAAGTGTATACTCAGTGCTTCCTTTTGCTCTGAAATACAAAACTCTTGGGAATACAGTCACAAAGACACTTAGAAAAAATGTTAGGGGGTTCTGCTGCCAACATTAACCTGCATGTGCAGCAGGCTTTAATTCAAGGTGCTGCTGCTGCTGCTGCCAAAGGAGGAGAAGGTGTGTTTAGACCCCATTTTACTTATCATGAACTCCATAATACAGAAATTGAAGAGTGATATAGGGTGGACAGGGATACGCTAGAGGAAATATGCAACCTCTGCTGCCCTCACATGCAGCCCCATGAAAATTGTGGAGAACCCATCCCAATGGAAACAAAGGTATTTGTACCATTGTATATACTACCTACAAGAACTTTCCAGAGACCCACAGGTGATATATATTATGGTTGTCAGTCCAGTTTCTAAATGCAATGGTACAACATACACGGAATCATAACTGTTTCCCATACAGCCTAGAGAAGATAGCAACAATCATGCAATACTTCTATGCCTTAGCACGCTTTTCTAAGATTCTGGGGGCCATAGATTTCATACACATAGAAATAAAAGCCTCACCCGATGAACAGGGAAGGCGATACATCAACTGAAAAGGATGCTATTCTCTTGTCAGGTTGTCTGTAATGCCAAATATTCATCCACATTGTGTGTGCAGGTAACCCTGCAGTTTCCATGACTCACACATACAGCACACCCATAACCTGAACACAAGGTTTGCTATGGGTGACTTTCCACAATGGCATCTAGTAGGGGATGCAGGTTATGCAGTGTAACCTTGGCTAATGGCATCCATGAGAAACTCATACCACCCCATTGATCAAGGAAAAGATGCCCATCCTCAAATTAGGAATATAACTAAATGTGTATTCAGCTTGCGGAAATCAATGTCTGGACACATCAGAAGGTGCCCTGCAGTGCGACTTTTCTCCCTGGGCATCCGCTGAAAAAGGACCTGCATCCAGTCAGAATTTCCTGATAAACAAATGTAAATAAATAAATAAATAAACCCAGCCACTTCTACTAAAATACACAGTCTGTGCCATGTTGCATGATATAATTCTCAGGAAACAGCTTCAACAAAGACAATAAGATCCAGGACCACAGTTCCCATGGCCACAGGCAAGGCAGCAGCTCCAGCAGATATAACTGATGAGTCTGAGGAAGAACCACTAGCTGTAGATGCTGCTGGCAGAAGTAGGGGTGGACAGTATGCTATGGCTTTGGCTAAGTAACAAAAGATAGTACACACAATTACTACCTTACTAAAAACTAAGGTAACCTAAGCACATACAAAAATTAAAACTAATGACTGCTGAAGTTGTCCACCTTTATTTAACCATGTAATGGTTGTGTTCTATCAACATTAGACAGTCATAAACTGACACATCTTGTAGCTACAAATACAAGATAAGCATAGAACCTTAAAAAAGAGATATATAAATGATTTCTATGCTCCTATGCAAACATTTATGTCACTTATGTGAAACATGGCTCAGCTGTAAAGTAATGTCATCATTAACTCATGATATAGGTTTATGCAATACACATATATAATTATGCCCAATACTGTGCATCACATTTTTCAATGCACATAATCCAGCAGTGAGTAGGTCAATGGAAGTATCATTTGCACAAGTAGAGCATCAAGCAATAATTAACTATCTAATCTGATTGCATTACCAAGAATAATACAATAAATACAATGTAGGTCAAGAAGTACATAACCATTTACAACTGAGTAGGAAAAAATAAATATAAAAACATTTCTTCTGCAATACATTACATTAATGCAAGCTTCTGAGTAAGCAGGCATTAGCTATTCACTCTATGCATCAGACATATAGGCACCTCTAAGTCACAAAGAAGTGTGCAAAGGGCAGGACACAATCATCACTTGCACAGGGAGGAGCTGGTGTACAGGAGGGCAAGTCTGACACAAAAGATGTGAGTCTGTGAGAGTGAGAAACAAGTCTTCACCCCTCCCCCAGCATCACCTCAGTAATGTGTACAACTACTAACCCTAAACCTGCCCCTGCCCTGACCCTAAACCCACACCATACATTAAAAAAACCTTCATGTAACACTGCCACTACACAAGACACACTCAGACACACAAACATGCACCAATACATACTACAAACATAAGCTCTAACCCCTTACCTAACCCTAAAACACATCCACTTGCATACAAACACACAATATCTATACCCTTACCTAACTCTTACCCTAACCCTAACACCCAAACACACATGAAAACAGTATAACCCCCTTCCATTCACCACTCACCACATTTGAAGAAACGGCACTTTGAAATATCTAGCATTTGACTATTTGAATGTTCAGCAATCTCAACACCCCTAGAGATTGCTGAACAAAACAGCATTTGACAAAATGCATGGTAACCATATAGATAGAAAACATAATTATCAATAAGGCATACCTGGAAGTTCACCCATAGAAACATTTTGCTTGTCCTCCACCTGTGCACCTACATCAAGTATAAATCCTGAACTCCCTGATGAGCTGTGTGGATGTCTGACAGTGAAAAGGAATTCATGTACAAAAATGAAGACTCACAAAAGTAAAGTGCAAAACAACTTTACTGGTGGCTCCTGGTACCGCAGCTAAAAAACCTTCAAGGGATAAATTGTTACACTAACAGCACATTATTTATATTGAATTGCATGATGTTAACCAGTTATACACATTGCATGAACCCTTTACATTTAAAGTGACTTTGAACCATTACAAATGCTTGTGAACTAATTTCCCAGCCTTACATTCTTTATACACTATGTTGACTATAATTTATAGTCAATAATGGTATATTGGACAAACTACGAGACAAGTTAAAACACATATTTGGAGCATATGGGGGACATCAGCTATAGGAGATTAGATAGTCCAGTGGCACATCATTTCTGTTCAAATCATGCAGGCTCAGATTCTTCTTTATTCTTCAGTGTATTGGCTATGCCGTCGCATCAACATGGGGAAGCTCACTATAGAAAATTGTTAGCCTTGGAAACCAGGTTCATCATTAATTACAATACTTTATTTCTTTCAGGTCTTAACCTGGAGGTGAATATCAATATGTGAAATTGACACTGATATAGTAAATTAGATTTTAATTTTTGTTTTCACAGGGGTTTGTCCAATTTGAAGCATGTAGTTAAATATAAATATAAATACATGTTGACTATAAATTATAGTCAACATAGTGTATAAAGAATGTAAAGCTGAGAAATTAGTTCACAAGCATTTTTTAATGGTTCAAAGTCACTTTAAATGTAAAGGGTTTGTGCAATGTGTATAACTGATTAACATAATGCGATTCATTATAAATAACGTGCTGATGGTGTAACATCTTATCCCTTGAAGGCTTTTTAGCCGAGGTACCAGGAGCCACCAGTAAAGTTGTTTTGCACTTTACTTTTGTGAGTCGTTTTTTGTTTTACATTTATTCATGGTTTGAGTTTCAGTCTTTAGTGAAGAGGAATTCCTCTATCTCAGACAGTGGTAGTTTGGTAGGAGGACTACTATCAATAGTCCTCCATTCCCATGCAATAGTAGCTGCACTTTTCTTGGCTTTCTTAATCATGTTACTGGCATGTCTGATTTGCACATAATCATGGCCATGTCTTCTGACCACATTGACTTCACTGACCACCTGCTCCCAAATATGGTCCTGGGAGGACTTGTTAACTCTGTGTCTCTCTAACACATGTGTGCCAGGTCTATGTAGAACCTGCACAATCACCTCATTTTCCACAGCTGTGAATGGCAGATTATATGGAACAGATGTAATGGGTGATAAAGTCTTGTATGTGATGAAAAATAGTTAACAAAAAAGGAACTTAAACAAAATGACTGGTAACAAAACATATATAAATGTATGCAGACAAGCATGACCAAAAGAAAATGAACATATAGGAGTATGCACAGGTAATACACAACTATAAAGATTCCCCCACAAATAAAAATATAAATAGCAATGATAAAACTCTTCTATGAGGATGACAACACATTTGTAACTCTATTATAGATATCAGCCTTAACAAAAGTCATTTTACTTTACTTGTTACAGCTGAGTAATGTCTCCAAGTGTTTCTGCAGTTACATCCTACAGATGCCTCTAGGCATCAAATATTACTTGTTCATATTTGCATTAATAATTGAAAAAACAGACTAAATGCAAAGTATTAAAATATTTCATCTTAAAACATACATAATTGCAAACACAGCAGCATCAATATTTGACCTCTCTCTGGTGCAAGTAAAGTGATGTTAATAACTGTTCATATATGCCATAAATTTTATGACTTTCTAAATATCTCAACAACCAAGCAGCACAGATGGAACTGCTTAGCCTCATATGACAGATCTCAGATGAATGAACAAATTCTGCTGACAGTGTGTGTCTAACTTGAGTAGTTGCTGAGATATTGTAAGTAGTTTACAAAATATTACAAACTTAATAGTCACTGTGTTTTCTGTGACGTATAAAATCCAGTTTAGGACCTAAAACCCAAAGAATAATGTCACTATAAAATAGTTTGTGTTCATAATTTATATTTATTTAGTAAATCCTATGGTTCCAGAGATATGATCATTTGTTTGACATGTGAGGATATAATTTGATTCTATCAAAAAGTGTGTGCTTCACCCATTGGAAGTTACAGTGCAAACTTCCAGAGCTCCATTGGAGGGAATGAGTTAATATGAAGGTGTTTATACATATTTAACATTTGAGATGTCCCCTTTGCTTGATGTCAAGCATGTATCACAGTTTGAGCACATTTTTTGGACTGCAGGTGTTACCATGCCACTGCTACTATTCCTATAATACTTTTTTATAAAAACTATTCAGATTTCTTGAGAATAGCAGCTATAAATGCAGGCAACATTTCTCAAGTTTCCTTAAAATAAACTTAAGTGCTATACCTGCTATGACAACACAATGGACTAAATGTAGACAGCAAACATTTGCTATTGAGAATGTAAGCCATTACATACATACATGCATACATACAAATATTTCAAGCACAGGCATTAATGCCCTTCTAGCTTGGCAATATACTAAAACACTTGTCTCCATGATAAGTGTCCAGGCTGTTCTTAAAATATCTAAACTAGTACTTACTTTAATGTAACTTGGTAGTTTTTTCCATGCATCAGCTACACTGCCAGAGAACCAATTAGTACACTTCTCATTCCTATAGAATTTTCTGTATAGGTTGTCTGGTGATTGTCTAGTACTTTTTGATAACCCCAAACATTCCAAAGGGAGTTGTCTCTAAATGCCCTATATGCCTGAATAAGATCTCCTCTTAGATATCTGTAAGAGACACTGTACAAATTCAGATATTTTAGTCTTTCATAATGACTTAAATTTTCACATCTATGATGCCCTTGGTATATTTCTGCTGTACTCTTTCCAGTTTATAAATGCTTGTTTTCTTATAGGGTTTCCATATTGTAAGTTTGGGTCTAATGTAACTAACAAACAATGACTTTGTTATTTTTGATTTCCTAAACTTTATAAATCTTTTTATACAACCTATAGTTCTATAACTGTCATTAACCAATTGGTTGATATGATTAAAAAAACTCATAGCTGAATCTACCATATACCCAGGTCCTTAATTGAGTTGATTTCAAACACTGTGTGCTGTACTAAATATTCCCCTTTCAATTTATGTCTCCCAAATCTCATATGCTTAGTTTTTGATGTATTTATCAGCATATTATTTTCCTGTGCCCAAATGGTCAATTTAGTCATTTTTTTGCAGACATGCCTTATCTGTAACACATGTAATCAATTTACCCAGTTTCAGGTCATCTATATATAGACTGTATAACACCTCAGATGAAAATGTTAGGTCTGAAAGATATAATCTAAACAAGTAAGGGCCTAGGACAGAGCCCTGTGAGATACCCTAGCTGTAGCCAAGGATTTCACTTGTCCATTTTCTGTATGATACTTGCCATGTTCTATCTGTAAGCCATGCAGCTATCCATCTTACCAAGAGTCCATCAATACTTAGTTGTTCTAATTTATTGATCAGTGTTTTGTGTATGACCCTGTCAAATGCTGAAGTTAAAATCTATATAAATAACATCACAGCACAATTTTCATTCATAGCTGTAATTATAATGTTATAGGACATCATGTTACAGGTGGTAATAAATCTGTTTTCAATATATGCATGCTGATATATAGTTTCAAGTCCCAACCTATCCAGTTCTGACAATAACATATCCAATATTACCTTCTCCGTTATTTTTCCACAACATGAATGTACACTTAAGGGTCTGTATGACTTTGGGTTTGTCCTACTCTCCTTTCCCTTAATGACAGGTTTAATAATTGCATGTCTCCAGTCTTGAGGAATATCTCCATGTTTATATGATTTAGTGAATAATAGATATAATGGCACTATAAGTTCTTGTTCAAGTGTTCTCATGTGATTGCTATTAATTCCATCTCCTCCCTGCACATTGTTTGGATCTAGTTTATGCAGTTATTTTCCAATATAATCTAATTTGGTTCAAGTATCTGGGGTTACCTGGTTGTCACTAGGACAACTCAACACCCCTTTTGTGGAGCCAAACTGCTTTGCATAAGATTTTGTAAATATAGTTATAACCTGCTGTGTCTGAGAATAAATTTTAGAATCTGCACAAAGTTTATCAATTTGTATGTCTTTACTCCTTCCATATCTTATTTATTGATAAAAAAGTTTCCTATTATGTTCAATATCTTTATATAAATATTCTTCAAAATGTTCTTGATCTTGTATCTCACTATGCTTAATCTGTTTGTCTGGCTTGTTTATTTCAGTTTTCAAAGTTTTAGTTGAACCTCTACCATTAGTAATGGCAACAAAAATAATCCTTTGTAAATAAACATCACACACTTTTACAGAACAAATATTTGGTATGAAAATAAAATTGCAAATTCAGCAATGAAATAGCAGTATTGAAGTCTCTGGATCCAAACAGCCTCCCTTACTATACTACAAGTGTCTTACCAACATGATTAGCTTATATAGTGCAGATTTAGCCCTATGAGCACTGTGAAAATGCAAATCAGGTGTGAACTCATTAGCATTCATGAACTCCACAATCTGCACTAAGTGGAGGGCAGGTAAACATGGTATGAGGATCTTCACACTATTGTGCACACACCCTACCAACAGAAGAACAAGCAGTGAAAAATGCTACTTGCTAAAGACTTGTAAGTGTGAATGATTAGTCTGACTGCATGAATGCTTCACACAGCTGTCACTTTGGTGTACACTTGCTGAGGCTGTCCCAGGGAGAACAGTTACCAAAGAAGTCAAGGATTACATCAATTTACTTATATAAACCTTTATAACAGTTTAATTAATACATGTTTATGACCACACTGTGCCTCAGAGTAAATAGTAAAGTATATAACTCATTTAAATATGCAAACACATCTCACAATCAATGAAGATGACATTACGTTCATGTTAGAAAAACATGGAAAGAGAGTGACGGTCACAAAACAGAGAATAAAACAGCTGTAGTATTGAAAATATTAATTACTGTTGTGACAGGAAGTATTAGATTAACTGTTGCCAATATGCCACTTATATACACATCTATGAGCAAATTACAAAGGACATCTGTCAGAAAATGCTTGTGTTGCATCTATGTAAAGTCATGTAATGTCACATTTTCAGTATATGCAATCTACTTTTTTCTTCATAATATATTTCTGTGTCTGTGGCAGATACTGAATATAATGTCAAATGTTTCCTGTTAATGCTTTGGACTGAAGTTTGCATATCCAGGTAGGATGCAGCCTGTGAGAAAGTAGTGATGTTTAAGGAGCATCTGTTTATATTATAATGCAACAAATCTGAGAAAACATCATAAATGTACATATTAAATACTTGTTTTCTTTTCCTTCTCTATTAATTTGGTCACCTCTAGCATTGTGCCAGTGTTGAGTGTCAGTAGTGACTATCATTGAATGACAGTTCATTCTGTAAGATAATATATCAGAAATTTAATTTAGAATGCCAACAGTAGCACAAATAAGCCTGGATCTTGTGCACTTTAATCAGCAGTCTGGGCAGTGCCTAGTGAAGAAAATGCACCTGTCAGTTCCCTGTTCCTGTGTCACAGGATAGTGAAAGTATAATCAGTTAGAAAAAAGACAGGTAATGCGGGGTTTTGTATATGCATTGTTGTTACATGTGTTGTTGGAAACTTAGCTATTTTCATTAATAATAACACATACTATGAATGATGTAAAATATGACAGTATGTAAAGTGTGATAACACAAAATTATTAACATGAAGAATGTGGAAATATGTGTCATATATGCTGGATTACTTATCCATATCTCCCAAACAGTCATCCTGCCAGTAATAGATTTCTTTTAATTCATTACATCCGAGGGACATCTCCAGATGCATCTGCAGTTAACACCTACTGACGCCTCTAGGCATCAAATATTGCTTGTTCATGTTTGCATCAGTAATTCCAAAACCATGCTATGTACAAGGTTTTAAAAGATTTCATCTTAAAGCTTACACAATAGCAAACTCAACTGCATTAATATTTGACCTCTATCTAGTGCAGGTACATAGATATTAACTGTTGTTTTTATCATATTAATTTATATAGATATAATTTTCATATTTTTCTAAATATCTCAACAACCAAATAACATAGACAGAACACCTTAACCTTATATGAAAGCTGTCAGCTAGATTAATAAAATGCTGCTGACAGTATGTGTGTAACTTGATTTGCTGCTGAGATATTGTAAGTTGTTTACAAAATATTGCAAATGTAATAGTTAATGTGTTTACTATGACTTATAAAATTCAGCTTAAGATCTAGAACCTAAAGAATACTACCACTATAAAAATACTTTGTGCTGAAGAGTTTGCCATTTATACTACTTTCATAATTGTTATGGTTCCAGAGATATGAGCATTTGTTTGAAATGTAAGGACATAATTTGATTCTGTGAAAAGGCTTAGGCTCTACCCATTGGAAGTTATAGTGCAAACATCCAGAGCTTCATTGGAGTGACTGAGTTAAAAGTAAGTCAGTATTAACTGTATATAACTGTGTCAGTAATGAGCTAATATAATTTTCTGTTGTGTCCTCTTTCTGAAGAATTGGCATTATGTGAAAGCATTAGGAATGTGTAACAGAAATGCTACTTGTGATGGGTTTTCATTTTGCATTTGTACTGTGCTTGGCAGTGCAAAAACATTGTTCATGGACAAAGGCAAATATGAAAAAAAAATAATTTGGGCTGCCTTCCATAATGCAAATGACCCTGGCACTGTTGAGCTGCTGTCAGCACACTACATAGTACTTATGAAGAAAATGCAACTGTCAGCCAACTACTTCTATGGCACAAGCTGTAAATGCATTGAGCTGGGAGCAAAAGCAAAAGCAGTGGGGGATTGAAATCTATAGTACTGATAATTGTACTGATGGTGTCAGATAAGTACTGGCATATTGAACTTCCTGTGTCTGGTGATAAATGCTAAATGATAAACCATAGTTCATGTGAGTTACTGTACTCAATCTGCTATCAATCTTTTGTTGCAGAAAACTAAACTATTATTCTTGTGAAAATCAATATTTGCTGTGTATGATGTCAACAAATGACAGTTGCTAAAGTGTGAGAACAAAAATTTACTAACATGATGAATGTTGAAGTATGTAGAATATATTATATATTCGATATGATGAATGTGGAAGTATGTAGAATATATTGCTTATCCATATAGCCTAAGTATTACTCATGACAGTAATGCATTTCTCTTTCAAAGTATGACATTATTACTTGTTTGCAGTGTGCCACAAATGATGTAATTTTCTGTGTGCCCCTTTTCTGAATAATTGCCATTACATAAAATCCTGATGATATGTATCACAAATGCAAGTTTTGAAATGACCAGTCCATGTTCAAAGGATGTGTCAGGGTAATGCCATAACAGCTTGTTTTATTGATAGCTTTGTGATGCCCGTGCATTGCCCAGTAATCAAGGAGCCTCAATCCTCACTACTAACACCAGTGAGGGACGTCCACATTGGGAAGGATAACAAATATGCACACAGTAAAGTAAAATTTCCGTTAAGAGCACACAGAGTTCACAGTCAGTCTGGGGCTGGTTTCTCCCTTTCTCTCCAGATCCCCAATAAGACTCCCCACTGGCACAGCTATAGAGTAGGGTCCTTAGCCAGGGTCTCAAGCCAAGTCCTCCTAGCACTCTCTCTGCTCAACCAGTACTTTGTGTCCCTGCTCAAGTAGCTGACACACACACACACACACACACACACACACACACACACACACACACACGCACACACACATGCACACACATGCACACACACATGCACACACACATGCACACACACACACACACACACACACACACACACACACACACACACTTTGAGATATGATATATATATATACAACCACACAGACACTCCTGTGGAAGGCTGGCACAGGTTCACTAGCTGTTCCCCTTCTGTCCAGGCTGTAAGGTAGTAATCACTGCCACCAGGACCATTACATGTCAGCTACTAAAAAGGCCCTTACCAAAGGGTGTCCAATTATTTCTGTGCAATATTATTATCCACATGGTAAGTGTTACTGAGCAGCAAGGCTTATTTGGAGTGGCTTTGTACAGCATCACTATATACATGCAATGTACTCTAGGGCTTATATTACATCTACACAAAACAACCACAGTTGAAAGCTTTAAAAATATTTAATAAATAATACAAAACACAAGACAAATCTCCACAATTCAACACAGGTCAAGAGTTCAGAGATCACAGGAAAATGTTTAAGATAATACTGTAGAACAGTTTGACATAAATATAGAAAACAGCTAGACTAAACATACTATTTCCTATGTATTTCTAGGAAAGCCATTAAACTCTAAGGTCCTACTTACATACAGACAGAGCAAAGCAAGTGCTGGTGAGTGGTCAGTTCTGAAGACTAATGCAAAATGCTCTTCTCTCTGTCTCTGAGAAAGTCTTTTAAATTGATAATACATCTTGCTGACTCATTTTAGATTACACCATTCTTAACAATTCTCTGGTTTCCCAGGCTAACAGAAACTCTACATTTTACATTTCTTAGTAAGCTTGCACTTGGTCAGGAAACCACAGTAATTAAAGACATTATACATGTAAAATCTAGCAATTAACTCTGGTCTCAAAACAATAAAATTAATCTGCTGGTCAGACACCATGGCTCCGAGCCCTGAGATCAAAACAGTCATAAAATGCTTGACTTATCAGATTTCTTACAGCAGAGTGCACTGTTGTTTCATTTTTGCAGTTCAACATCCAATACAGTCTTTTCACATTTAAGAGAACAAGCCTGTGGCTTATATTAATATTTGCAAATGACAGAATTATCTACAAAATTCTATCTAGCTAGGCTGGCAGCCTTCACATAACTTCACAAGCTTTATATATTTTTTTCCTTTTTTTGCCTTTTGCATTTGCACAGTGCCTGGCAGTTCACAATGGTGTTTCATGTCTAAAAGCAAAATGTCAAAGCCATGGCCTGAAGCTCAATGCCAAAAAGTGTATTGTCATCCCCATTGGTAAAAACTCTGTACCCATGAACTACCACATAGCTGGTAGTCTACTTAATGCAGAAAATGTGATACGAGACCTTCAGACACAGGTGGACAGTAGTCTCTCCTTTGATAATCACATTGCCACAGTGGTCAGGAAATCCTTCTATGTGGCTCATCTCATCACAAAAGGATTCTCATCCAGAAAAAAAGAGGTCATTGTTCCCCTCTACTCATCACTCATTAGATCCATTATAGAGTACAACGCCCCTTTTGGTATGTACCTCACAAGACATCTACAACAACTGGAAAGACCACAGAAATACCTCACAAAGATGATTACTGGCCTCAAACAGATGCCCTATGCAGACTGTCTCAAAAAGCTACAGCTTTACTCCATCGCATATCGCCTACTTAGGGGCGATCTCTGCCTAACATACAAAGCTATGTCAAACCCAGAGCTGTTGGACATGCTCCACTTAAATAAATCCCAATCCCTCCGAGCTACACGCTCTAGGGACCTTAACCTTGTCACCACAATAAACAGAACATGCTGGAGGGATAGATTCCTGTCCCAGAGACTTCCCATACTCTGGAACAGACTACCTATCTATGTCAAACAGAGCTCCTCATTAGCACTCTTCAAGAAAAATCTTGATGATTGGATGGGAAATGGGAAATTCACCCCGGGGATCACTTCTGTGGCTCTGCTCGACAGGGGCACAGGAAAATAATTTTCTTGGTGGTGAAAGCCAGGGTTCATTTTTTGGCTAGGTTTGTATGGGCCCTAGGGCCGATAGGCTAGTACCCACCTATGAACCTATGAGCCTATGAACCTATGAAATTTTTAATTTGGGCTGCCACCAGTAGTGCAAATGAGCCTGACGCTGGTGCATGTCTATCAGCATTCTGGATAGTACTCAGTGAAGAAACTGTACCTGTCAGCTACCTATATCTGAGGCACAAGGTGTAACTGTAGTGCATTTAGAGGAAGAGGAAAGGTAATGCAGGGTATAAACCCAATTTACAGATACTTTTACTAAGGAATCAGAATGCTATATGTCACAAGCTTTTGATTAGGAATGTAACACAGGATGCAAATGAGTATCATAAGTATGATTTTTGCAGCAAACATATCATTAATGCTATGAATAGGATCATAGGGTCATATTAGGTTACTGGAGCCTCTTTCAGCCTAACCACTCATGGCCCAAATTTCCCAATTATCAATACCCATAGGCAAGAACAGCTTTGGTATATGCCTGTGACTTAGGGCATCTACAATCTGCCCTGTCCATAAAGGCCACAGGTGACAAGCCAGGGGTGAATTTGACAATCTCTCAAGGTGAATTTCTTGGCATCCATGTCTCGAATACATAATAAGCAGGTTATGATCAATGACCCTTATCATAGTCATCTATGTTATAATTATGTATAATCACATATCATAACTATGTGTCTAGGACAGTACATCATGTGAATTATGCATGGAATATACCCCAACATGTACTACAAAGTAATACAACACCATGCATCCAAAATGCATTTGCAACCACAAATACAGCCTTCTGCATAAAAATGCAGCACCATGACTTTTTAAAGTCACGTGCACACAGGCATCTAAGTATATCACCATTCATTTGTAAAGCAGTATACCTCAAATAAGTAAGCAAAGGTTAACAGTTTATCCTTTTTTTCCTCATGGGTTTGACTCCAATGTATTACTCAATTTTTCTAGTTTGTAAACCTCAGCAGCCCAATATGTTACACATCATACAATTTTACCTCCATCTAGCAATGATTATAACAAACGCCTAAAGCATTCCATTGTTTAACATTTGAACATGTGTAAATAGGTTATCACATATAGCCAAATCTCACTGCCATATTTCACACCTTCATTGTTTTTTGATGTAATAATTGCCAAATTCTTTAACAAGCTATTTTTGTGCTTTTAATTGTACAAATGCAGCTGGCAAAAATGTGCATACTTTGCTCACTGGTTGTTATACATGAGATTTGAATTGGGTGCCAACTCAGACATATAGCTGTAGCTGTCCTTCTGGAGACATGGCTGGAGAAGGGAAGGATGGTGTTCCATTTATAGCAAATAGGGTGGGTGTTGAGGAGTCTAGGATTTTTGTGGCACTCTTCCTCAAGGTCTACAGCCATAGGCTGCTGCAAGGGGGATTATACCAGGTCGCAGTATTAGACAGAGGCTTGGAATAGCTTGGCCAAGACTGCTCTAGTGCAACTGGCATTCCATATACTGAGGAACAATGCCATCATTATTACAGTGATATGAAGAGCTGCAAGCAAGCCCTCCTGAGCCAATGGCATAAGGAATTTAAGACTGACAATACCCCTCAGTTGTGTAAGTACAGTGATCCATCACCATTATATGCTATACCATGGATTAGCCACCCAATACAGTTATTCATTATGCTTTAATATTTTTTTCTTCTGTACAGCTGCAGAAGATATAGCCCTGAACCATGAGGTGCATCTGGAGTGGGTGGCTCACCTCAGAGAGGCACTGGGTAAGAATGCATCAGATATGAATGCAAGCCAGATAATGTTTAGGCCATCAGTCCATAGCAATTTGAACAAGCATATCTAAACGTTATATCAAGCACACACACTTACTCCTATAGCTCTTGTGATTGCTTTATGCAATGAGTACACTAGCTTAGCTCTGTGTGGGTTCAAGCCACAGAAGCATGAAATAGCTTTTATTACAACATAGTATTTCTAAAATCCTAAGTGCAATATTTAATGACATTAACAATTTAATGTTGGTAACTGAAACTATTAACTTGGAAGGCATATAGCCGATATGGGTTTGTCAGATAAATATTTCCATTTGTTGTATAATGGCATTAGTTGTGACACATTAATGCCTTTATATCATATCTGTATGTTTCATATGTGAAAATATTTATGTACCATATTTATTTCTGTATTGAAACAAAATAATGAGGCATGCCATTGATCTTTTTCTTTCTGTTTTGTCTTCCTGTCCCTACCTCTCATTATTTTTTGTTTATTTATTTTATTTTATATGTGTATATATATATATATATATATATATATATATATATATATATATATATATATATATATATATATGTGTGCAAACACACACACACACCCACACATATGTTTTTGAATACATTGCTGCTGAAACCAAAATTACCATCAGCACAGGGAGCTAATCTGCCACTGCAGTTCAGCCTAACGTATCTCCACAGGTGGCTGTGGCAGAACCACCACAGTCAGTACAGTCACCCAGCCCATCAGCTTTGCCTCCACAACTCCTGCCCTACTTGCTCAACCTGTGTCAGTTAGGTCTACCAGGGCTGCTGTTGTAGTGGTACCCTCTGGGAGCAATACTATTGGAGGTGGCAATTTTGCCACCCATGAGGAGCTGACAGGGCTGATGGGGACATAATGGTGAGTGGTCTTGGTTCCCTGATTTAGCAGAGTTGAAAAGGTCCTGGGCCAAATTTCAAAATAGACCCTATGTCCAGCACTGACCCAGGAAACTGACACAGGAGACAATGATAACAGTTCTGTAGGTGAGGACTAGATTCTCACCGTGCTCAAGCTGGATGAAGATGTGCCTCCAAGTCCCCTATCTTTCTCCAGTCATGGTGTCCCCCAACCTTTTGTGCCGATCACCATCTCTGTCTGTCTTGTATTTTCTGTATGTCTGTCTGCTACCTAACCTACCAGCCTAACCCTCTTATTCCTAAGCACCTTGCCAACAGTTCACTTTCTCCAAAAAAAAAAAAAAAAAGCATGCCCCCATGCATAACTCTGCAATTTGACTATGTGTCTTCTTGATACACTTGATTTGGTCCAATTGCCTATGCAACAGTCATTCTTGGCACACATTGTTTGTGTGGTGGCTCTCCCAATTCATAAAATTCTAAGCACAAGTCTACATTTATGTTGTGTAGAACTTGATAGCTATAGTTCTCTCCCATCACCATCAAATTCCTGTACTCTTTCCCCTGTGCTCTCCCCTTTGCATGCTCCTATTTTCACCACTGTCCTATCAACCCCTTTTTTACACATTTATTCTGGTCTAACAATAGAATCACATACAGCACACATGACCAGAAATGGCCCATACAAAAAGCCTTCACTTTTTATACTTATTGTTTGTGTGGAGCTTGGCATCACATACCAGTGCTGAGTGATGCTAAGTGGTGTATCATGTCCTATTGCAAAAAACATTGAGTTTTTCCCATCACCCATATTAGTCTGGTGGTCCTCATGCAAATGTGCTTAAACATGCTGCGCTGTTGGAATAGAGAGTAAAACCACTAGTTTCAAGTAGCCACTGTAACACATATTAGGCTACTGGATGCCTCAAAGATGGAGTTTCTATGTGGTATGTTGTGATAATATATATGTCTGTAGACTGATGTTTTAACTTAGTGTCAAGGGGTCACTTCCAGAAGACATAGGATCATAAGATCATAGGAGATTACCAGGTTATTGACCTGGAGGTCATTTTAAGCCTAGTTGTTTCATCCCAATGTAATATCATACAATGCTAGTCAATACCCAAGACTGCATTTAGTAATGACTGCCATGTCCATGAGGCTTGTGGGCTCTATCCCCTATAAGACTTTATGGTGCCCCATCCACTCATCTAGGTTCCTCTTGAACAGTCATAAAGGTGCTCTGTTTCACATGAATTGGTAGCCTATTCCAAAGATGGGGCAGTTGCTGGGAGATAAATCTGTCCCTCCAGCATGTCCTAAGTCACAGGCTATATTTAGGTCCCTGGAATGGGTAACCCTAGTCTTGTTTGATTTATGGATATGCAGCAAGTTCATTAAGTTTGGGTCTTGTATGTCAAACTAATATTTAATGTTATTTTATATTACTAATATGTATATAAGTACAAACATCTTTATTCCTCACAAATGAGAACATTTAATGAAACAGACAAGAAATGGAAAATAAAATAGAGAACACTATTTTAACGGTGGAGCACTAAAGCATCTGTGGTGACAGATTAGTTGTTTGGAAAAACCTAAAAGAAACACCAAGAAAATGATAAGAAATGTCCCATAAACAAATCTCTTTGTCTGACTCTTATCTTCATGTCTCAGTCTCTCTCTCTCTCTTTCTCTCTTCCATCCTTCTCTGTCATCGCTGTTTACTCTTGGATATTTATCAGGCTGTTCACTTTATAGAATTTTACACTTGTCATAACTGTGATGAAGCCTAATGCTGACATTATTGATTGCTTCAATTTATCACTGGCCCTTCAATTACATGAGCTTAACTTTGAGAAGTAGAATTTAACCATGTGTTGTGTTGCGATAATGCTCAGAGCTACAGAATGATTTTTTTGCATATTGTCAAGGGTTCTAAATAAGCCCCATCAGCAAAAATGTTTTCTGTCTCCCTGTCTGTTTCTCTTTCTCTCTACCCCCTTCTGTGTTATCAGTCTGAGTCCTCAGCATTTGTGTGATGCCTGACACCAAGCAGCAATACTAAATGCTAGTAAATGGCAGTTCACGTCTTATGGCAAAATCTTGTGAGTTTTTGCCTCAGACCATGTTAGCACATTTATCTTCATGCAAATGTGCCTAATCCCACTGCCATGTACCAAAACAGAACAAAAGTACTAATCTGTGATGCAGTTACTCTTTAATATCTATAGGGCTGCTGGGTGTCACGTACACTCTAAGGGCTGCTACATTTGCTATAACTGTGATGAAAGCTAATGAATATATTCTCCCTTTCTTCAGCCTGTTGCCAGTGTCCCTTAAAATGTCTGATTTTAACTGAAGAAAGTATGAGTTCCTATGTGGTGAGCTGAGATAATCCTCTGGTCTACATTTTTCACAGGAGACTGTCAATAGCTCAAATCTAGGAGTGTGTTATACGGTTATGTCATGTTTTTCCATATTAATAGTATGTGTATAACTGTGTGCTACATATGCTATGAACTCACCACTGTCTCCCTTATGTCCTCATCATGTTTTGACTCTTTGATCCTTTCCTGATCCGTACTGGAAACAATTGTACAGTGCAGAAACTCTAAAGTGTACAGATTTTTAAAGCATGTCCATTTTTCTGCATCTTAATTTCTTGTGTGTTTATCACAACATATGAGAATTTTTGGTAAATCATTGTGGATTAAAGTCATTAAGTAATGCCTTATGTCTGATGTTCACACTTTATCAAAAAATGCATTATCCTGTCAAAAGTGTGAGTTTAAAGGGCCAGTATTTACAAATTGTCCATAAAGTTTTGCTTTTATCACTCATTATCTTTTGCCTTTGTATGTACAGAACATGACAGAATAATCATGATAACAACCCTAAGAGTAACACACCATGAAGATATGCGGAAATGTCCCATAAACAAATGGGTCTATATTAGAACACCGAACATTCAAAATGTCGAGTGTTCTAATATCGGACCCTAGCAATCGAAAATTCAAAACATTGAACATTCAGAACAACAAACTTTTTCCTAGGGAAAGAATTTGATGTTACAAAACACATACACACAACACAAGCACACCAAACAAACAGCAATCCACACACATACACCTAAACCCTTACACCTAACCCTACACTAAACTATACATACACCACAAACTATCCACTCACCTTAACCCAAACCCTAACCCTAAGGTCCGTCACTATCACACAGTCACCTCACCTGCGCTCTAACCCTAACTCACCTACCCCGCCCTAACCCTCACATCCACACAATCGCACAGTTACCTGACCCTTACCCTAACCCTAACTCACCTAACCCGCCCTAACCCTTACGTCCACACAATCGCACACTTACCTGAACCCGACCCGTAACTTTCCACCAGAGTGCTGAAAATACCAAAGCAACAGAAACGGACAACCAAATTCTTTCTGTTTCTTCGATATTTTCAGTGTTCGCTGAAAACGGTTCGATATTAGAACACTCAACATTTTAAATGTTCGGTGTTCTAATATAGACCCTAAACAAATCACTTTGTATGTCTCTATCCCCATCTCCAAATGTCTCCTCTTCCCAGCCCTTTTGTCTCATCAGTCTTTCTCCTCAACATTTGGGCTATGCTTGGTACTGAGCAGCACCTGTAACATATGGAAATGGCACCACACAGCTTATGGCAAAATCTTGGAGTTTTTGCCTTTGGCCACATTAGTCTGATACCCTTCATCCTGTTATGCTTAGCCTTGCTGTGCCGTGGAAAGACAGGCTGGTAACACTATGAGGAGAAAGTTATTCCCTCTTCCACAGGCTGCTGAGTTGAATGTACACAGTATGGAATGTTCTGACTGTAAAATGTTATGAAGCATACTCCCCACAAACTTCCTTACTTCATAGTGTTTCCATTGTTAAGTTTTCCATCAACATTCACATGCTTGGTCTGTCATCTGTTACATGCTCACCCACAAGCTGCTGATATATTCCAAGAAATTCATACAGGAGATTAGATACAATCCAGCCTTTCTGTGTTAACAAGCATAGGCACATCTGGACAATATTGCTACTATAGACACATAAAGTGATAAGCTCAATGTTGTTTCGTTATCATCCATGCCCTGAAGTATATCAACTTTAACTCATGTATGTTACAGATGTATTGACTTAATCACATCATATAAACACATAGAATTGCTTAACAACAATTGCAACATGCCACAAATACATAGCAGGCCACCAGGTATGAGGCATGTGTAGCTGTACATCTGTGTCATCCATAGAATAATTAATGTAATGCAAGTGTCAGAACAGATGTGTAAATCATGACACATTAAAAATTAAGATTAACACATCTCTGTTTTGCATTTGCTCAGAATCAGATCCACTTTTATGCTCATACTCCTTACTTGTGCAAAGGCTGGCTATTTTTTTCTAAGTTCGGTACCTCAAGATATAATTATGTTTGCAGAAATACTTTCTGTCAGTCTCACAAGTGAGCTTGTCAGTGGTAAAATAAATGTGAGTGATTTATATAACTTCTGTATTTGTTAATGCACTGTTGTATTCAATATACATGGATTTCAGTGTTATTTTGACTGAACACATTATTCTGTGATGTTATGTCTGCAATCCAACACTTAAAATAGGAAATGGTGTAACGGTATGGAATCATTTTACACAGAATTCATGAATGTTTTTGAACAGTGTAATGTCATATTTTTGACATGTCTGTTTAAGTTCAGAGTGCACAAGGTCCAGGCATGAGCACATATGACTAATGCTTGCATATGATCATCCTGAGGTGAACACTCATGAATGCTTGGTTGTCAATCCACTGTTTCACAAGTATACCTGTCGTCCAAACAGACACTGTACAGCTCACAGTAACACAAAGTATATGAATGACAGGATAGATTACTTATCTGAGCATTATGTCATTACATGTCAGCAGCACATTGCTGTTACTTCTACTTGTCAAGATACATGCCTTTTCACCCACAACTGTGACTCACAATAGCTTCTGTGCACACACTGATGTGGTAATCCTTACAAATGTCCATTTTCACACATTTAAATTCAGACTTTTCCTGTGGCACTTGCAGTTAATACTTTCTTCTCCAGTTTATGTGAATAAATAGATAGGTGTTTAGCTATAACACTGAATGAGTTTCAACCATGTGTGTTTGTGTGTGTGTCTGTACTGCCATTTAGGATGTAATTAACTCTCATATAATGTGTCCACATCCACTTAGGAGAAACATTTAAACTGAGACAGCATGCTCCCATCATCATATCCCAATTTTAACATAAACATCTCAGCTGATAAAAAATCTCTATAGATTGTGTAACTAGATAGGTAGATGGTTCAAATGCAGCATTGCTTAAATAGTGTGACTGTGTGTATTGTCATGTACCATTGTTTCCGTCATAACACCAGTTATGTACACTTTCATTTAGGAGACATATTTTCACTGGCAAAGGGCTACTGTATAAATTTCTAACATCCCCACACAAAACCCAATTGTCTTAGTAATTCAAGAGTTCAAATCCATAATTATCCACACATTGTACATGATTGTGATTATACCATCAGAGTGATGGCTGCATTATGCAATATATGTGTTTGGCTATATCTAGCATCATGCAATAGTGTGTGACAAAGAGACAGATCACACTACTCTTTTAACCAAATTACAGGCATAAAGAGTGAAAGGAGCTCACCGAGTGATGTAAAAATAAGTTTAATAGCAAAACTCTCAAGATAAAACTCTTCTTCAGTGCTTAAAATAATACTAAAATACATTTTCATATATACACCACATGAATAAATTCAAATCAATAGAAATGCAGCAACAATAAAATAATTAAAATAAACAACTTAGTGCTTGTTTCATGAAAAAAGAGACATTCTGTTAAGAACAGGTTTTAAACTCACAGTATCATTCAACCCAAGGGACACATCTGCTTGAAAGTAATTAATCCATCTATATTATACATTCTCAGTATTCAACACAATATCCCCTCCTCTAATACATTTTTCACTGTTTTCATAACCCTAAATATAAAACTATGCATTTTATCTGAGCTTATATGTTTAGCTAAGTCATTACTCTTCACCTCCCTTTGTATGTCGGATAGGTGTTAAGCTATCCATTCTTTTAACATCCTGTTGACTTTTAAGCATAAAATGAAGTACATTTTTTCACAGGTGGCTAAGTAAACCACATTCTTGGTTTTACAAGTGGCAAACGTGTGAAAATAAAATGTCTTACTTGTATTAGGGTATAGAAACATTGTTCTTATTTATTTAGTGACAAAACTAGCAATCATAGCGAGGCACATTATTTTTAGTTTTTATTACAGCATTCTTAAAGCACATTTGTAAGTCTTTATAACAGAGCTGTTGTTTCAGTTTTCTACATTTCCTAAAAGCAAAACTAGGTGATGAACCTACAGTTTCTTTAACCACCAATTTTGTCTTATAAATTGTTTAACCCTACTGGTATGTGCATTATACTGCATAATATATCTAAACATATTTCTGGAAGTACTATCTATAATATTATTTATAGTCATATTAGTTGGACTTTCTTCTATATATGAGAATTATGGTCTAGCTAGGCTATCTCTTTCATGAAACACTTGTTTTTTTTATTTTCTTCTAACAATTAAATTGTATAGCCCCTATCTTTAAACTCTGTGACCGTGTCATCTAGGTGTTTAATACAGTCAGATATATCTGTATTTAGCTGCCTGGCTCTAAGGGACTGATTGCACACAATGCTTTTGTATATATGGGGGATGCATACTAGAGATGTGTAAATATCTAGCAGTTTGAACTTCTTTTTCTATATATTCTAGTACCTATTGTATTATCTTTAATATATACATTAGTATACAAAAAGTTGATATCTGATTTTGAATAACTGGATTTAAACTTCAAGAAGGTAGTAGTAGTAGAATCAATATATGTAAAAAAAGATTCTAAGTTTTCAATACTGCCTTGCCAGACTAAATAAAAACATCATCCACAAAGCGCTTAAAAAACTATCACCCAGATTCAATAAACTCCATATAGGAATAGTGGTATTCCTACATGGAGTAAATGGTGTTCACGTCCACATACTCTTCTCAGCAGCATTCCTTTCATATTAATGAAGGTGTGCTAGTGAGACAGATCTGCAGACATGAACACTGAATATGTGCAAGAGGCATGTTGCAATAGTGCTCACAGATCTGTAACATGCCCCCTGCACTGTCAAAGTGTGATACAACACTTTTTAAATGCTTTCAGTGTCCGCAGACACTGAAAGCAAATGAATATAATGCAGTACAAGGCAGGGGGTGTGTGACAGGAACTGTGACACATCCCTTGCATTCTCAATGTGCCATACACCATTTTACAATGCTGTCAGTGTCTGCAGACACTGAAAGCAGGATCTGTGAAAGGAATGCAATGCAGGGGATGTGTGACAGGAACTGTAACTACACCTTGCATTGAAAAAGTGCCGTAAGGCACTTTACAATGCTTTCAGTGTCCACGGACACTGAAAGCAGGATCTGTGAATGGAATGCAATGCAGGGAATGTGTGACAGGGGCTGTAACATATGCCTTGCATTGTCAAAGTGCTGTATGACACCTTACAGTAAAATTGTGTCCTCGGACACACACTTCAACCTCAATCAGCAAGAAATCTGGATAAAGCCAAGAAGTAAATGTGGGGAAAAGGTCCTAAAATTGGGGAAATTTCTAAAAGATTGCTCAGACAGACTTAGAAAGTTGATAGAATGACTGATTGTGTATTACCAAATATTGCCTATTAGTAATAGTAATATATCTAATTAAAGTGATTGTATTCGATTTTTTTTCCATTATAAGTGAAGTTTAAGTGTAGCTGAGTGAGTTTGTGCTTCACAGTGCTTTACTCAGCATTGCTTAAACATATTATAGGAGCTAAATACAAATGTATAGCTGAAATCTTCAATGGTGACTTAGTATAGTGGTTAGAGTTCTGGCTTTATATGCAGTAGTTCATGGTTCGAGTACCAAGACAGGCCATTCATTTTTACACTGGAAAGGATTGTTAAAATTATTTTTTTTAAATGATGTAATTGCTATTTGTTAACCAGGAGAGTGTAGCTGGTCCAGAATTGCAGTGTCAGTGGATATATGATGTAAAATCCCCCATGTAAACACAAGTGTCCCATACAGTACAGTCATGCCCCAAGGTAATGTAATCAAAGCACATAGAGGTATGTCATGTAAAGTAAAATATATACACCTAATAATATATCACTAATGAATAATTAATGTCCAATCTGCAATACTTTATGAAATGAAAACTGACCAATGCTTAGCAGTGCTTAGCGCCTCTCAGCTGGTCTAAGCATTGCTTAGAAAGTATAATTCTAAATACCATTCAGCTCAGCTAAGCCGATTTGCACACTGCAAAGCACCGCTTGGTATTTGCCATGTTAAGCACAGCTCAACTCAGCTTAGAAGGTTTGCACATTGCTCAGTTTAGCTCAGCATCTTTGAAAATGGTCCATTGACAGCAAACAGCAGGAACATGGCCTTATTTAAACTGCACAGGTGAGAATACAGCCAGAACCTGTTGTAGTTTGATCACTGCAAGAGCTATGTCTGGAGTTGGAGAGGGAGTGCGCTTTTGGGCACAATGCTGGGGCATTTTGGAGTCCAGGGTCATGACTGGGCTTCTTGTGCAACACCATGATGACAGACTGCTGCAGGTCCAGTACCAGGGCTCCCAATACAAATGTGAGGACTGGGACCATCTGGTATTCAACCTCACCAGTGCCACTGGAATCCCCTGAACTGGTGAGCAGGTATGGCATCACTATGCTAACCTAAAGCTGAAGAAGGGGGAGCTCTTGACCCAATGGATCCAAGATGCTTAAGACAGCAATGCCCCAGCAGTTTGTATTTCACTCATAGCTGTACTGTGCCAAATTGTAGCCTGACTATGTGATAGACAGGTATGCATAATGGTTGCTTTCTTCCCCTACAGCTGCAGAGGTGAGCACTAGCAACGTGGAGGCCCATGCAGACAGACTGGTGAAGCTGCATTGAGAGTGTGGTGAGTACAGATCTATTTTGCAGTATATAGTGCAATAAATAAGGAGTACATTGTTTACTGCCAGTAAGTATAGTGTGTTGTGAGTGTACTGAATAAATAAAGTTTGTCATACCAATATTGATCTACAGAATATGCAGTACTACTGAATGTAGAATCTGAACTGTAATAAAGCATTGTGTCATGTTACTCAAATAAAGATTTGTACCACAAACTGTTGTTTAATCTGGTATGTTGTTGAAGAACTAGAATGTGTACCGATGCTTCACAGCAAATATGGCTTTGACAGCATGCATTGATTGAGGTTGTTCTAATAACCACCTTTTATGCAAAACTGTGATTGTGAATGTGTAAAACAAGATATAAATATGTCATGCACTAAGATCTGAACCTTGAATAGTAGTGTGTATTGTATTATAGTGTCCCCCCTGCAGCATTGCCTTGTGTTAACATTTGCATTCCGGATCTTATTATTTCAAAAGATTAACATGTATGTTCAACTGTCACCTCAGTCTTTGGTGACACTGCACTTAGATTACAAGGTCAGACTGTCTACTCAAGAGAGTATTAGGCAGAATTCAGTAAAACAAGAAGAAGCAGTTCCCCAATAGCTTAGTGTGATGAGGAATATCTATGTAATTCATTTTTGCACACCCAGACCACTGTTTGAATCCAGGGAGTGGTACTAAGATGTGTAAATATTTACACTCAAGTAATCTTGAGTATTTGTAGAAGCAGTCAGGTAGTGTTAACAGATATGTTCTCCACAGGTCTTACATGTAAAGAAATGCTTGCAGTAGCTGTATGAAGGGTATACTAATAAACCGTGTACAACTGTTCCACTGTCCAACTCCATGCCTCCAAATGACAGCAGGATAGGTGCATACACCATGCACTCTTCCCGGTACATGTCTTTCAAGTGTCACACTGTCACGGCTAGTGGTCACTGATGCCAATAACCTTGGACACAGATATAAGTCCAGGTGAAATATGCCAGTAGCACACTCACACAACATCAGTGCAGGGTACACCTTCTTCATCATATATGTAACCCTGACATGTATGAGTCCCATCTAGTCATGTACCCAGAGTTATCATATTTTGCCCCATACAATTCCAGGCTGACAATTTAACAGTTATGTATGTGGTACAGAAGTTATGGGTCATAGGCAGAGATAAAGTGAGGGCATACCTGTAGAGTATTGAGCAGTACTGTAGTGAAAAATAAAAGCCAATACAGTTGTTAATGGATGTTTTTCTCTAAATCCCACCCCTTATCTTCATCAATAATTATTATTCATATTCTACGGGTATGTTGTTCTCAAAGCCTAATGTTGGGACTTGTATTCTATTGTTGTTCATAAATTTAATTGGTTGCATGTTAACATACGCTCAAATAGCATTGTTGGTGGTCTGTTGCTGTAAATGTAACTGGTATGCTGTTACAATGCTGACTGTTATTCCATTTATGCATGTGTTCTGTTTGCTAAGCAATTGTTTCACTTCTATTGTTCTGGGTTAATTGGAACTCTCATGCATGCTCTTATAACTAATCTTGAAATGTTTTCTTCATAACTAATCAAAATATTTTGAAATACCTCAACACCATAGCATGTTTGGGAAGGCAGATCCCAGCAAATCCACCTGGCCTGCCTCATCTGGCCATGGCACTTGGCCCCAGCATGTCTGGGACCCAACCCTGAACTGCCTCCTCCACTGGTCCTGCACCACCCTTTGGTGGAACCACCTCAGGGGACGGGGCCCGTCCCCCCTCTGGGAGTGGGTGTGGAGAGGAACATGTCACCTGCAAGAAGTTCTGAGGTATGGTGTGTAGGGTCATCCAGACAGACTTGGATGGATGCCTAAGCCAGATTGAGGGCAGACTGGTGCACCTCAAGGGGCAGGCTGCCCCTGTTGTCCAGCCCCTAGCACAGCCACCTTCAGGATTGTGAAGGGGCAGTGGTGACTGCCCATGGGTGGGAATCTCAGTCCCACTGTTTCCATCTGGGGGCTCATGGGTCTCTGATTCCCAACCACCCTGCCCGTCCAAGGTGTTTACCCCTTCATGTGTCATACACCACCCCTGTCTGCTGTCTTGACTCTCTGGTCTGTCTGCAAAAGCAATCTCTCCTACCCAACTTACCTCCCCAAGTATACCTGCAACCTTTCCCCAACATCCCAATCTCGCCTTAAAAAAAAAAAAGGAGCATCTGCCCCCCCAAAAAATATGTCCCATACATAGCTCTCCATTTCACCCCCAAGTACACTGACATCAGTCAATTTAACCCTGAATTACTCAAGCAATGTATGTCGCCCACACCCCTCCTTGTGTGGTGTGAGGCACTAAATTCCAAATTGCCCACATCATTCACAGCTGTTGCTGCAGAAGAAAGGAAGAGATATGGCCCTTTCCTACACCCATCCTGCATATCCCTAGCTGCCTTTCACATTGTTTTCCCCCTGCTTGCCCCATTTCAGTGCTTTCCTATCACCCTTATTTTCTTTTTTTGAAATTAGCATGGGTTTAAGTGTGAATAAGCAGAGTCAAGCCAGACTAATTGCCTCTTGGAACCACTTAGGTTTGTGCAAACCCACTTAAAACTGCTTTAATCACTCTGTCTCAATCAGCTTTTGTTCCGCCCAGCAACAAAATAACCAGACCTGGCAGGTCTCAAACCCAGGACCCTATACATTATAGTCAGAGAAACATACAACAATGCCATACAAGCTGTGGGAGCTTGTAAGGCTTTTTCAAACATATCATGCATTACAGTCATGTAATATTAGGGAAAAAACATAGTACTATCAAGCCACAAACCAAGACCCTGTGCACTAGGGTCAGAGTAATGCACCACTATACCATATGAGTTGTGGAAATTCTTTATTCTTTTTCAAACATATCATGCATTACAGTCATTTAGCAGGAGGAAAAACAGATATAACTGCAAACTCTTGAATCCAGGACCTTCTACACTAAAGTCTGAGCAAGGTACTATTACACCATATATGTTGCAAAAAGCTTTGGTCCATAAACTCTATTAGTAATCAACAAATATTTTTTAAGGTTTTCCCTACAATACCCTTATACAGATATTGATTTTTTGGATATCAAAATACTCTATGACCCGAATCATGGTTTGAGCACCAAGGTATTTTGAAAAACATGTTGGAAAAATGGTGTGTTAGCAAAAGATAGTATGCATCTAGGGTTTGTATTTAAAAACATTGTGAAGGGGCAAGAAGGGTAATATAGATAAATAATAAAGATAAAGTTGAGTTTCCAAAAAAGGTGGGCACTTTTCTATGTCAGCACTGTAAAGCATGTAAGTATATATATATTCAGGAAGTAAGTTTACTCATTCAATTACTAATAGGGTTTATGCACCAAAGCTTTTTGCAACATGCAACATGCAGAATGTTAAATATATTGCCCAGTGCATGTGTTGCACATCATTCTATGTAGGTAAAACCAACTGCAGGTTAAAGAATACAGTACTTAGACACCTATCAGGTATAAGACTGCATGATGCACATAGTGCTTTGTTCTAACATGTTCATAAATATCAAGGGCACTATTTTCATTTTATGGTGCTGCAACTTGTGAAAACTAGTTTAATAGGGGAGACTTAGTAGATTATATGGAATATTGTGAAACTCCGTGGATTATTAACCTGGGTGCTGATAGAAACCCAGGGCTCAATGGTGTTGTGCCTTTAAAATCTGTTCTAAAGAGGCATAGACCTCATTGCTAATTGTTAGATTGATTGAAAACTGCGATTGGTTGTTTGTATTTTGAATACTGTTTTAATACTGTCTTTGTACCAATGTTGTTTGTCTGATAAAGGTTTTTTTACCTGAAAGCACTAACGTTCTTATCTTGGATTAAAAGCTTTTATGCTTTTAGCCTGGTGGTCTGTTGAGTTATTTTCCTGTTTTGATCTTCTAAAGTAGAGTAATGGGAAGTGTACTGGGTGGAACAGGCCTCAAAATGGTATAACCAACACACACTGTATCACGGTCATCAGTATTGAGATTAGAACCTCTACCTGTCTAGTTATTTGTACCATAGTGTTACGCAGTTATCACATGCACCACGGAGCTTATAGGGCTGAGTACTGTCCAAAGTTACATCTAAGGTGAATGATGTCAGCAGGTCTTCTAAAGTAGAATGATAGGAAGTGTACTGGGTGGAACAGGCCTTAAAATGGTATAACCAACACACAGTATCACACTTGTCAGTATTGAGAAAAGACCCTCTACCTATCTAGTTATTTATACTATAGTGTTACACAGTTATCACACATGCCACAGAGCGTACAGAGCTGAGTAGTGTCCAAAGGTATATCTAAGGTTGATGACGTCAGCAGGTCTTCTAAGGTAAGGCAATGGGAAGTGTACTGGTGGGAAAGTCTTCAAAATACTTTCACCTACAAACACAAACCTGCCAGGACTGAGATTAGAACCCCTATGCATCTAGGTATTTGTTCTATAGTGCTATGCAGTTATTGCATTTGCCGCTGAGCTTATAAAACTGAGCGGTCTCCAAAGGTACATCTGAAGGGAATGACATCAGCAGGTCTTCTAAAATAAGGCAATGGGAAGTGTACTGGGTGGGAAAGGCTTCAAAATACTTTCACTTACAAACACACACACTCTCACATTTGCCAGGACTGAAATTAGAACCCCTACCTATCAAGTTATTTGTACTACAGTGTTACACAGTCATCACACACACCCCACAGAGATTATAGGGCTGAGAAGTGTCCAAAGGTACATCTGAGGTGAACGGCGGCAGCAGGTCTTCTAAAGTAGGGCAATGGGAAGTGTACTGAGAGGGAAAGGCCTCACAATGCTTTAAACTACAAACACACACACAAAGGTGGGTGATGTGATATTACAACCCCTACCTCAGTACTATTACACAATGGAGCTCACCTTCATGCTGGCACATGTGACTGGTTACAGCTGGTATGCAATTGTCCACAGCAGAACATCATGCTATGCCTTTCAGGGTATCCCTGTCAATGACTCACTCTATGTGTGTATCTCCCTTTCTCTCTATATCACTCTGTCTGTCTCTCTCTTCCCCATGTATATGTGTGTATATGCTTGAAATATTGTTATATGTTGCCCATATATATGTCTGTGTGTCACACGCAACAGATGCAGATATATCACATATGGGCCACATACAACTATCTGCGGGTAATCCTGTCTGATGGGTGTGGGTCGAGATAGTTAAAGTGTACATAGCTGTCTGTATGCAAAGACATATATGCACAATACAGTTGTATAGTCTGATGTGGGTTTAGACATGGGCTGTAATTTTCTAAGTGTAGGAGCATGCTCAGTATGACCTTCTATAGTAAGAGTGGGACTCCATTCCAGAGATAGTTGTACTCCGGTCCAGGGTTTTGTGTGCTACACCCATACCTCCCTACCTGTTAGTGCAAGAAATCTGGAGATAGCCTGCCAAAATGGGGGGCAATAGCGCAAACATAGGGAGATACTGTAAATATTGCTCTTATAAACGTAAAAAGTTGTTAGAGTAACAGGGTTTGTTTTAGCAGACATTTTTTGACATATATGACATCTTACACTGAAATGCATTGCATCATTACTTACTGATAGAAATCCTCAGATCATCAGAGTGATTTACCAGAGAAATATAAGCTGAATGATGCACAGACCAAAATTATGAGACAAAAGATAGACATTCTCGCCGAATCGGGCCAGTTGAGAGGCGCGGCTACAGCCAATTGGCTGAGGAAGCTGTGTAAACAGTCCAGCACCTCAGTGATACACTGGCTGCAGATTTCCTGCTTGTCTTGGATTCTTCTTACTGAAAAGTCATATTCTGGTGTGTGTACAGAGTGCATTCTACTGAGCAGATATGTCCATTATATGTGTGGTATATTCCACATAGCACTGTGATTTTCAGGTATGTCAGTGGCAGAGCAATATAGAGTAATGCAGTGAACCACTGATAGACATTTGTTGATAGGTTAATAGGTTGATATGAGGTGTCTAGGCTATTGGCCCGGAAGCCCTTATAACCCTCGCAGATGACAATGTAGCCCATGTTAAGACATGTCAGCACCCAGAGTCCCTGTTCAGCAGGGACACAGGTGTAATCACAGGACTGTATTTACTGTGTCTCATGCACTTATACAGGGAGCATTTCACAAGGGGTATTAAGGTACCCAGCTTGATGTGGACAGGGAGTCTATTCCCCAGATGGGGAGTCTGTGGAACATGTATCTGTCACACCAACAAGCCCTATTGATATCACAGACCAGGTTGATGCCGTGCCTACAGGTTGATTGAGTGGGCCTTGACTTCCAGATGTGCAACACTCCCATCAAGACAAGGTCTGGATTGCTTTGTATGCCAGACAGAGGTCACCTCGAAGGAGTCTGTATGGAACTGAGTAGAAGGACAGTGCTTTTAGCCTATCTGTGTAGAGTAGGTGTTTGAGGTCCTGGATTCTCCTGGTGAGGAACCTCTGTGGTCTCTCCAGCTGCTGCATGTGCTTTGTGAGGTACATGCTGAAGGGGGCATTGTACAAAATAATTGGCCTTATAAGCTTCAAATACATGGATCTTATTACCTCTTTGCCCCTGGATGAGATACCCTTACTTTTGAGTTGGCCCATCTATGAGGCTTTCTGTACAACAGAAGCTACATGGTGCTCAGAATTCAGGTTGCTATCAACCTGGGTGGCCAAATGCCTCACTACTGATTGCGTATGTAAGACATTGTTGTTAATGTGATAATATGTGGGGATGTCAGTCTCCCTGAAGGGGATGATAATGCATCTGCAGGCATTCAGTTTGAGGCCATGGTTCTGACAGCAGTTATTTGTTTTACTGAGACCCTGTTGTAGGACGTCCACATCACCTTGGATATTGATGACTGTTCCCCAGCTTGCAGTCATCAGCCAACTTGGTCAGCCATAGGCCAGTGTTTTTGGCCTGCACCACAGAGAAGTATATCCCATATACCAGAGGCCACAAGACCGATCCCTGGGGTATGCCACTCATTTCAGGTGTACTGCTTGTGTTGGCTAACCCTATTATGATTATGTGGGTTCTATCAATGAACCAGTTTGCTACCCATCTGGTAACATATGGATTGATGCTTAGTTTACAGAGTTCATGAACTATGGCCAGGTGGGGAATAATGTGTAAGGCTTTGACCAAGTCAAGGTGGCCAGTGTGCACCATCTTTCTCTCATCCATGCCTTTGTTGGCTTTCTCAGGAAAGTCAACCAAATTTCATTGACATACCTCCCCTTGAGAAAGGCAGACTGTCTGAGGTTGAGTATTTGGAGTTTGCCAATGCCTCTGTTAATGAGATCCATGATAATCCATTTCATGGTTTTGCAGATCAGGCTAGTTAGGCTGATGGTTCTTTAATTTCCCAGATCGGTTAACTGCACTTGGAGTGTCTCATGTGTGTCAGACTGACCAGCCTAGAGGTGTGTGTCTGTCTAATATATATTTATACTCCACCTCCTTTGGCTTTGCTGCCCATATTTTGAGGTCTGGCTGTGTGATAGGATGAGTGATCAGGTAAGGATTGGTTGCTTTCTGCAGCTGTGGCCAGGTTTCTGTGAGTACACAATGTCACCATCTTCCAGGGTTACAAATGCTTGCAATGAGTGCATTTTCCTGTTTAGACTCCTAGCATTTAGCGGCATACCCTTTAATTTGTGTTTTGTTCAGTGTTTTATGTTGGTAGTATGGACCCCATGACTTTCCCTAAAAAGGCATTATGGGGGAGGCAAGGGCCATTGCCAGAGGCCTGAAGTCCAAGTGAGACAGATGCAGGCCATTTCTAGCAAAGCAGCATGGTCTGTCAATCTTATGTTTCCAGGCTGCCAGGCAGTGGATCCCCCTGGGATGACACCAGTAAGTAAGCCAATTGTTACTTACAATCATTTTCTGTTTGTATTGAGCCATCATTTTGGGTGATGGAAGAATGCTGCTTAAGGCTAAGGACATACCTGCATGGGAAATGTATTCAGCAAGCTGAATCGTGTCTGTCTTCCTATAGTCCAGGGAGGTACATCTGACATTGTTCACACTGCCATGGACTAGGATAGAGTCATAACAGTACCTGTTGTAGAGTGACTTGAGTGCATGTGTGATATGGTGGATACAAACAAGTAAGGAAGACTTTCTCTTTATCCAGCCTGGTGAAAGGCAAATCTGTGTATCTCACAATGCAGTTTCATATGAGTAATATGCTGGGTTCATGGTAAGGACTTAGTGGTTGCAAGACACTGGTGTGTGGACCATGCATGGTCTGTGGTGTGTAAATTTGTGGAATTCTCATGTGTTTTTGCCTCTGAGGTGTCCTTTGTTTGGGTTTTTGTTTTGTTGAGGACCTCCATACATGGCTGTGTGTTGTGTAGTTGTGGGTGATGTTTACTAACTCCATACACTGCAGGACACCTGTGATGCTGCACAATTTGTTCTGGTGTGCACATTCTCCTTTTGTCTGGCCAGTGATTCTCCTTCCCCTTATGTGTCTCCCTTTGTCCTTCAGTAGTCCAGTCACAGGGTTTGTCCACAGTGGCTGCTGTTATTCGTATTTCTGGTGTGAGCGGGGTAGATGCCATAACATCACACACAGGGTTATGGACTTCACACCTCTGAGTGTACCTATTTAGCAGGTTGTTCATCATTGCACCACTTCATCTGTTGTAGTCCTCAGACGGTTTGTGTTGCTTTGTTATTATGATGTTGGTCCTAGCTGTCAAACTGTCATAGACTGACATCTGGACAGGCCCATATATGACAGCTGACACAAGCCCACACATGGGGACAGGGTGTTAATAATACTCTGCCAAGCAAAGACAGTTGGGAGACTGGTTTGGTATTTGCTTGCTTTTTCTTATGAGTATGACATCTGCTTCTCCACTGTCTGCCATTGTTGTTTTGACATGAACTTTTCTTGTTTTGCAAGTAGTTTGGCAGGCAAATGCAATGTTAGGACAAGCAGAACAGATATACGAGGCATACTTGTGCTCCTTCTGTGACAGCCTGTCATTCCATGGATATGGATGGTGGCCAGTCACATCTTGTCAGTGCTGACACAGTTAGGTGACAGACATTTAAACCTGGCAGTACAATGACTTTCAGGTACCTGCTGTCCTACTAGAAACCATACCTCTCAACCTCTTAGAGCCAGAAATCTGGACAAAGCCATAAATAATTGGGGACAAAGGCCCCAAAATAGGGACAGTTTGTAAATATTGCCCTTACAAGCTTAGAATGTTGATACAATAGCAGTTTTTTCATTAGCATGCATTTTTCTAAAGGGTATGAAGTCTGAAACTAAAATATGTCATTATTTTCTAACATTAGTCTTTCCTGATATTACCGTGATTTTCCAGAAAACCACAATTTCATGAAAAACAGACCAAAAATATGATGCAAAGATCTGGACATTCTGCAAAAATCTGTAAAATTGAGAGGTATGCTAGGCACTGTGTAGGTTACTCTGAGGTGTGTACTGCCGATATGTGTGGCCCCCTGTCCCTGACTTGTCCATCTTTCCTGCAGTAACGGATATTGACTTCTGGACAGTGAGTACAACTCCTACTGTAAGTGTAGCTGACATGCAAAATAGTTGGCTCAGAACGTCTTGGAACATGGTCCTTGTCAACTACAGTACTGTACCTAGGCCACTAAGCCGCAACAGCCAAGAGTAAGTGCTGCCCAGTTCCTGACAGAATTAACCATGCATATACATAGCTGATTGACTCCTGCATATTGTGGACATGCAACAATTTATCGAGTTGATTGGGACAGCACTGGGAATGTGTACTCTGCTACTATTACCCTACGAACATAACTGTTACTGCATTTCAATAGAGACATGGGTGTGTTAGGGGGATTATACCTGTCAACTGTACACATTTGCACAGACTGTGCAGATGTTGGCTTTACATTTTGGTTCCATTTAGCATAGTGCTGTGCCTGTCTTAGAGAATACTGGCATATCACTAAGATTAGAATGTAATGGCAGAAATTTGAGTTTCAGACTTCATACCCTTCAGAGACCTAATGCAACTGCAAGACCTGCTGTGATATCACTGTGCAAGTCTGTAAGAGGAATATTTTATCATTGTCCCTATTTGCAGGCCTTTGTCAGACAGTCCTTTACGGTTTTCTATGGCTGACTTGCTGGGGAGGCTGAGGGGTGAGTATGGGACCCCAACATTGTCATCCATGTATGCAAACTACAAGCTCCCCCGAGTTTGTTAGTCCCCCACATACACTGCAGTGAGTTTTGTCACCTATGGGGATTACTGCATAACCTGGGAAAGGCAGTATCGGGTGGATATTTCCTGTTGTCCCACATAGCTGTCAGTTGTCTGCTGCTATCCTGGAAGTCAACCCCTTTCCCTTGCATACATACAGAAGCATGCTAGATATGCTACTAAATATATATATATATATATAGCCCCCCACTTTCTTTTAAAAGTAGAAGGGTATGTTTAGGTTTGAATGTTGTTGAATTATGTGAGAATGTATGGGTTTATGTGCATTAGTTGTATGTATGTGTGTTGAATGTTAATGTAGGGAAGGTGTGGCATGAAGCAAACTTTTCGGAACTCCAGTTTTCATTATTGTAAGGGTTCGATTAGATGAACGTTCCGTCAAAGTGTGTCATGCATGTTGTATTCGACATTTTGATTGTTTGTTCATTTAATATAGACCTTACACATCAAAATGGTATAAGCCATGCATGATATGATCCTCACACACACACACAGTTGCCAGCATTAGGATTAGAACTCCTGCCTCTCTAGGTATTCCTATTATAGTGCTATGCAGTTATTAGATGCGCCACAGAGCTTATACATTTCCATCATTTCCAAAGGTACTTCTAAGGTGGATGACATCAACAGGTCTACTAAATTGGAGTGAAGGGAAGTGTTAAGGGTAGTACACAGGTCAAAAATTGTATGAGCCAGACAGTACATGATTCACACACACATACACATACACTTCCCAGTATCAGGATTAGAACTCCTGCCTATCTAGGCATTCCTACTAAAGTGCTACACAGGTATGAGATGTACCACAGAGCTTATACATTTCCAACTCAACCAAAGGTACTTCTGAGGTAGATGACATCAACAGGTCTACAAAATTGGAGTGAAGGGAAATGTAAAGGGTAGTACACAGGTCACAAATGGTATGAGTCAGATAGTACAAGATTCAAACACACGCACACACACACACACACACACACACACACACACACACACACACACACACACACACACACACACACACACTCACACATGCCTATCAGCATTTGTATTAGAACTCCTGCCTGTCTAGGAATGTCTACTATAGTGTTACGCAGTTACCGCGCATGCAACAGAGCATACTGAACTTTCACATGGCCAAAGCTGCTGATAACTGCACAGTTATGGTAAAGTATTACAGGTGGCAGACAGTCTGCCTTCTGTTCCACCCATATATCATGCTAGTTCTTTCTGTCCTGCACTTCAAATAACATTATGGCTTGGCACTTCACCGTGTTATTGTATCATGAAGTGTGGCACACCTGTGATCCATCAGCAGTACTCCTTCATCACAGATGTTGCCGCAGTACTTACTAGCTATGTCAACCCATCCTGGCATGTTTGAAGGGCGGTTATCTGTGCTTTCACCCATTGACCTGGTGCACATGTCCATTCTGAGGCACTGTTGCAACTGCCGCTTGTACACACACAATCCTCCTCTCTAAACTCGAAACACTCATACATGTGAGGTTACCCATATATCACCCAGTGTGGATATATGCACTCTCCAGCAAAGAATGGACTAACAGGTCAAGAGGATAACATCAACACCTGCACCACATCATGTGGAACACGTAGCTCACCATGACACCCACTTTGACAGCCATGACATACAGCAAAAAGCCACACACCCACCTTCCCAGAGGCACTCAATGGACATCTACCCAAACAGCACAGTGCAGCAAGGCAGACACCCACTCAGACACCATGACATGGTACTTGCCAAGGGACACATATTTAACCAACACAGTGTGCCCCCAAATTAAGCACTTAAAGCTAACCACCTTGCACAATGCAGTGATCATGGGTAACTCAATACTGAGGCACACACATCCCATTTACTAGGTTGAATATGGAGCAGGTAATAGACAAATATCAATCACATGCCAGCATCTAACACGACACAGCCAGTCATGTCACTCCACAACAAGTATCACTCCATAGCCATGTGGGTATGAATGAATTGAGACACACCTCCCTGGACTGCATGACAGGAGACATTGTTGAACTCTCTGATTATGTGATTCAGGCAGGTGTGACAGTAAACTTGGGCAGTGTACTGCTGTCACCCAGAATGATGCCATGGTACTATCAACAGATGGCTGACTGCAACATTGGCTTACATGTTATGTGTCATTCTCAGGGATCCAGGACCTCTCTGCCTGCGATGACATGCTTGCCAGAACCCAATGTCTTGCCATGGATGTCCTACATCTGTCACCGCTGGGTTGCCAGGTACTGGCTTTGTGTCTTGCCAACACTATGGTGCCTTATTAGGCAGTGTTCCTAATGTTATTACCACCATAACAGCTACACATGTATGCAATCTGAGAGTCATGCTGCTCAACAGTAGCCATCTAATTGTCAGGATGCAGTCCCTCATAGGAGTTGTTGGAGTGGAGGATATAAGTCTGCTGTAATGGAGAGATGGTTCACAGCAGCAGACAGCAGACCAGCAGTATCAGACTATGAGACATTCCACAGCTGTCAGCCCCCAAACATGGACCACACCACACCTCCACAGGTGGTGTTGTCTCCATATTCATTATGGATAGGAACACCTTCAGACTAGCATCCCATCATAATGCATTGGAGATACTTCCGGTACAACTGCCTTGGGGTAATGGTGCTATCCAGACCATAGCCTGCTATGGGTCCACATCTATGTCCCTAGACTGTCAATGCACATTCCTCAACACCCTGCCATCTCTGATGGTCCAATGCAACACTGACATAGTACAAGTCTTCAACTACCCCTCCATTACCTGGGGAATGTAGCCAATCACCAGTACAGTGGCTCAACACTTCTGGGATTCATCATTTCCATTGCCCTAGACCAGCTCATACTGACCCCTGGTAGAGGATGCAACAACCTTGACATGTATTGACCACTTAAATACGGGACCATTGCTCATCCCCAGATGTCAATCCCTGCATGGTGAGATTCACACAAGCTGTAATCAACATGGAACAAAACATGTCAGCCACACCCCCCACACAGATAACCACCTGGCAAAAACTGTCCAAAGGTGACATTGCAGCCATGAAAACAGGGGTGGATGTCTTCACTGCAACCATGGCAATGGGATGTAGCTGCATGACTGTGAAATCATACACATAGGCACTGTACAAACAGGTACATGAATGCATGGTACTAGCCAGAGCCAACAGAACCCAGACACTGTCCTCCAAATACTGGGAGACAGTGTGATGGTCCCCTGCCATTACTGAAGTGTACATCAGAAGGAGGACACTGTTGCAGGGAAAGGTGGTGTCCCATGACTGTTGAACTCCCGTATTAGCCTCAAACACAACTTTGGATCCCTCATGGAGTCCCCAACAGGCATCTATGGCAGCAGAGATGCAGCAGACACTGATGACAGTCACAATAAGCTTGATAGTTACATCAACAACATCCACAGCACTAAACACAAGTGCTGCAAGTTACTGCACAAAGCTAATACCTATCCTGAGACAACAGATATTGGCCACAGTCTTGGCAACACATTCAGTGCCAGCTTTACCCCTCTCTCCTCCCACAAGTGAACTGCTGAGTGAATGTGTTCTCACATGCTGTATCCCATGTCCATGCTAGGCATCTGTGTGTCACCAGGATGTGGCTCTGCAGCAAGGCCACAGGGTATGGCAGTGTGGTGCCACATCCACCATGTCATGTGGAGGGTACAGTATGTGCACGGTAATTCCTGGTCTGTAACACAGTGATTGCATATCATTCACAGATTATAGGGCTGAAGGTTGTACATAGGTACTTGTTGATGTACAACATCTGTTGTAGAATGGTGAATGCTACATGTTCTGGTTTGGACACAACTCTGATTGCTAATAGCCACAGCCACAGCCACAGGGGATATTCATCAACCAAACACACTGGGATTACTATTCACACACACATACATACACACACACACACACACACACACACACACACACACACACACACACACACACACACACACACACACACACATTTGTCAGTAGTGAGAGCCATAGGTTCATTGCTTCATAGGTGTGTAGTAGGTGAATGGGCCTGAAGGCTCTACAAGGGTAGCCCAAGGGAATACCTCATCAGGCCACATGACAATAATCACTAATGTGGCTCAGGAGTATAGTCACTGGAGTGATCCCCTGGGGTGGGTATTGTATTCCCCATCCACTCATCCAGGTTTCTATTGTGGGTGGCCAGTAATGTACACTGTTTCCCATGTATGTAATCTATATTCCACAATGTGTTCAGTGTCTGGGTTGTGCACATGTCCCACATGCATGTTCTTTGACTTGTGGAAGTGTGTTTGAGGTCTCTGGGCCATGTTGTGTGGGCAGATTGGTATCTTTTCATGTAGCATTACTGGCCTCATTTGGTGAGACCTGGCTATGTAACTGAGGTAGTGATTGCACCTACATTGACACTATGATACGGGTATTCAGTAGAGTTAGTGGCGTCTGTCCATACAGGGCATGTGTGTAAGGCATGGTATTCCCTTTGTGGGGTACATTTGCAGACTCTACAGTTGTTGCAGGTGTCCAGTGGGGAACATGGCAAAAGGGCCACTGTATACATTGATTGGGCTACTGAGGGGATGGAACAGGGTGCCATATCCTTTTACTTGCTGGATAACACACAGTCAAGAGATGTAACACATCAAAGTACTTTCTGATGTCAGTGGCACTGTTGTGGTCAACAGGCATGTAGTCCACTGCAATTACACTGTGGGTACTATCTGTGAGGCAATATGCAGGGGAACTACCAATATAGTATACTATCTGTGAGGCAATATGCAGGGGAACTACCAGTACAGTGATTATTGCCTAGCCAAATGTATTTGTGTATGATATGTGGGTGGAGAGTGGTCTCCGAATAATAGAAGGGTTGCCTATATTGTTCACTAATCCAAACTGTCAAATTTAGGGCTGTGGATTGTCTACACCAACCTCTCCAGTGTTTGACAACTGTTGGCCTTGTAATGTGGATATTGTAACATATACTAGGTCCTTAACATAATAATTTAGCAAAACCCGCCCCCACACAGGATACTGATGACACACACACACACACACACACACACACACACACACACACACACACACACACACACACACACACACACTTGCCAATACAGAGTTTCAAACCCCTACCTAGCTATGTATTACTACTACAGTGTACCGCATTTATCACATGCACCACAGAGCTTATAGGATTGATGTTGTCCCAAGATACATCTAAGGTGAGGAACATCACCAGCCCTTGTTAAGTACTGGCATTGGGTTATGTAGTGGGTGAAAATTCCATAAAATATTTTACCCTATACACACGCTTACATTTTCCAGGGATGAGGTTCAAACCTCTATCTATCTTTTTGGACCATTATGTTACGCATTTCCCACATGCACCACTAACCTTACATGATATAGGGGTAGCAAAAGATACTTCTAAGGTGGATGATATCTGCAGGACTGCTAAAGTCAGGCACTGAGATGTGTACTGGGTGTAAATGGGGCCAAAATTTTTGAGGTATGGGCATACATATGTACACACACAAACACTTGCTGAGGATAAAAGTCAAACTCATATCTATGTAGTTATTACTACTACATTGTTCTGCATTTATTGCACGTGCCATGGAGCTTATATATTGGAGAGCTGTGCAAAGGTATCTTTGAAGGTGAGTCACATCAACAGCAGTGCTAAAGGAGGGGTAAGGGAAGTGTTGTAAGTGTGAATGACCACAAAACCAGGTCTCTACAAGGATACACACACTCTCCAACACAAACACTCACATTTACACAGTTGCCAGGATCAGGATTGGAACTCCTACCTGACTAGTTTGCTACTCTAGTGTATTACACAGTTATCAAAAGTGCTATGGATAGGTATCTTTGAAGGTGAGTGACATCAGCAGCAGTGCTGAAGGAGGAGTACGGGAGATTTAGTGGGTGTGAATGGCCTCAACCACATTCATCTAGAAATGCACACACACACACACAAACACACACACACACACACACACACACACACACACACACACACACACACACACACACACACACACACACACACACACACACACACACTCACACAGCTTTACATTTGACAGGACTGAGATTTCAACTGCTACATGGATACATATTTGTACTGTAGTGCTACACATTTATCACAAGCACCACTGACACTATAGGGCTGAGGGCTAACTAAAGGTATTTCTAAAGTGAACGACATCAGCACATCATGTGATATAGGTCAATGTGATGTGTAGTGGGTGGGACAGGCCTCATAATGGGATTCTCTCTGTTGCTGTCTGTCTTTCTCTTCCCCACATCTCTGTGTGTGTATGTTTGACATATTATATTATGTTTGCCTTAGATATGTGTGTGTACACCTATCCAATGTGTGTGTGCGAAGTATCAATGGTGTACAATTTAGTGTGTGTGCACAGACAGCTACAAATAACCAATAACTGTAGTCCACTGTGTTGTGAGACATGGGCTTTATTTCTCTAAGTGTAGGAGCATGCCCAGTATGACCTTCTATATTGAGTGTGTGCATCCCTTCCAGGGAGGGTTGGACTCCAGTTCAAGGTTTTGTGTGCTACAGCTACACCTAGCAAACTGTTTCTGTAGGATGTCTGTAGATAGGTTGCCAATATGGAGACACAATGGGCTTAACATACAGGGGATACTGTAACTATTGCTGTCTGTGCTGCTTGTGTGACATGTTTGGTTGTAGCATAGATATTCTGACATATGTACTGTTTTACATTGTGATGTGTCATGTCATCAACTACTGACAGTTATCATTCTTTGCTCACAGTTATTTACCGGGAAATACAAGATGAATGAAGCTGAGACCAATATTCTGAGTCATACAGACTATACATTCTGTCACATACCTGCCATTGTGGAGGGGTAGCTACAGACAATAGACTGCTAGTTCTGTGTAAATGGTGCAGCACCTTGTTAGTATGCTGGCTGGGGTTCCCATCCTTGTGCATCTCTCAACTTCAAGGAATGGCCATATCCTGCTGGGGCCATACCTCTCAGCTGTACAGATACACCCAGGTTATCCAGAGGCAGGACTCATATATCTGGTCAGTTTGCCTTCACATTGTGGTTTACAAGTGGTTTTGTGGCTATTCATTCATGGGTTTGCAGTCGGGAGTAGTATGGGCAGACATTAGAGTTTCAGACTTCACACACTCCCTGACATCCATGCTTCTACCCCCCCCCCCCTGTTATTCTCTCTTCCACCTAACATTATGTAAGCAATATCTCAAAGGTATCCCTATAGATGGGCCTTTATCCCAGTAGTATTTATGGCCTGATCCACAGTCCTTGCAGTAGGACATGGGATTGACATGCTACTGGCATTTGTCAACATGGCCTTGCATTTGTTTTCTGTTTACTGTTAGATTGTTAGTTGGGACCCCCTGACATTCCATACATTGGCACTATGGGTGAGGCATGGGCCTTTGCCAGAGAACTGTAGGCCATTTGAGAGTGCTGCAGTCCATCTGTTACTGCATTTCTACATGGGATTGTTGGGGGGGGGTTCACACCTGCAGACTTTAACATTTGAAATGACTGTACTGGTATTTCGGTTAAGTTATTGGCTTCCACTTCATATAGTATTGTGACCTATCATGCAGACAGGAGGCATATCAGTAGAGTACACATGTTAGATCCTAATAGCATATATTTCAGTTTCAGACTTCTTACCCTTCAGAACTGGAATGCAACTGCCAGACCTGTTGCAATATGTCTGTGTAGGTCTGGTGGGGGGCTGTTCACCATTGCCATCCTTTGGGGGCCTTAGCCCACTCTTTCCTCATGGTCATCTACATCTGTCCTGCTGGGTGAGGTTGGTGGTGGATATGTGACCCTTATTGACATCCATGTGTGTGACCTATTGACACCCACAGTTCTTTAAGCCATCACATGTACTGCAGTGGGGGATATCACCTTGTGCAGTGCTGCCTAGTATGTTGACACTGGTATTTTTTATGAATTTCCTGCTGACCCATATAGCTGTCTGCTGCTATCCCATTCAGCCACCCAATTCCCTTGCATGCTTGCATCCATAACATACATACAAGTACATGAACATACTACTCCATTCAGTAATTGATAGGAAGAGTGACTTATCTTGTTGCTGGGCCAGTATTGAGGACAGTGCTGGAGGGCTGGCTATGTTGGATGCACATAGTACACTCCCTGTACATGGTAAAGCTCAGGTAGTGTCATGTTTGGCATCCCTTTTACTGTCTGTGCGAGTCAGACAGAGGTATCAGTCTCAGGGTACCTACAGTGTCAGTGTGTGTGCTATGCGTTGCCTCTTTGCCAAGGCCTGGGCATACTGTGCATGTCTCCTTCTGCCTACAGGGGCAGGCTCAGGATGTTCATCCTCTCAGTCCCTCTGTGCCTGTGCTGGCCTTGGCAATTGTGGGGGGCTCTGTGGCCCTTCCCCGTGCTGTTCCTACTGCAGCTGTTTCCACAGGATCATATTGTGTAGCATGGCACATACTATGAACATTTGTATACATGTAGCTGGAGAGTACAGCAAGGTTCCACCAGATATGTCAAGGCAGCGGAACCTTGACTTGAGTATCTCAAACACACGCACTCTACAATGATCCTGATTTGTGCATGTGCATCATTATGGCGTTCTTGTTCAGGTGTGTGTGCATTTCTTATGGGTGTCATCAGCCATGGCTCCAGTGCATAGCCAACATCCCCCACAAGATGGCCATATGGGATGTCCCCCCCTGGCAAACGCCTGATACGCTGTGAGCAATGCCAGATGTTGGAGTCGTGATAGCTTCCAGGGCTGACAGCACACACTTTCATGATAATGTCCTGGGCATCACACATGACCTGGCAGTTGATGGAAGGGAAGCCCTTGCAGTTTATGTAGACCTGCTCACCAGGTAGTGCTTTGATGTGGATGTGCATGCAGTCTATAGCTCCAACTACTTCAGGGTATTCTGCTATACAGTGGAAGAGACACATACATGTGGTCAGCGCCTCACAGGCAGTGAGGAAATATATGTGCTCATTGTCATGTTGTGTTATGGCATCCAGGAACTGGTGGAGTACCCTGGATGCTGATGCCTGTGAGACCCTCATGATATCCCCAGTTGGTCTTTGGAAGGTACTTGTGGCTAGTATTCTTAAGCCTAGACATACCTTGGTATCCACTTGGATGGGTTCCCCTCTATTAGTTCTGTGTATAAGGCGTGGCTGGCACAGCTCAACAATTTGCTGTAGAATGTCCCTGTCAACCCTTTAGCACTCTACTGTCTCCAGCTCATGTAGGCCCTGGTAGGTTACTCTGGGTCTATACACTCTTCTCCTCCTCCTCACTGTGGGTCAGTTGTCAGCATTCTCCTTCTCACCACCCTCAGTCTCTAGCACATATTGATGGAGTAAAACAGAAGCAGCCTCTAACATATTCAGTTATTTTTGACAGTTAAAAATCCCCTGTCTGTTCTGTGTACACTAGTGGTGTAGAGTTTGTGGGAAAAAACAGTCTATAGGGTGTTTGCATAGTTTATATTAGTGTGCTGGGCTGCTGCATGTGTAATTGGCTGATTCTGATACATTCCACCTGCCAGCTATGCTAGTTCTCCTTGATTGCCTTCCTACTGCTGTTTCCCTTTCCCACTTCCTCCCTATTTAAGCCCCGATGCACACCATGCATACCTGTTGCTGAAATGTAAACAGTTCTGTTATTTCATCTTGTTTGTTTTTTTTTCTTTTTTTGTTTTTTTTTTTTAGGCCTGCTGCACACTGCGCACACCTGTTTACCTAATGTAAGCACTTTTAAGCAGAAATGGCTCTCCCTGCACCCAAACACGCTTTGCATTTCATGGAATAAGACAATACAGCCTCAGACACACACCCTTCCTTAGCTGTACTTAGCTAAGGGCAAACATGGGCCACAGAGCTCCAATGAGCTTACAGCAAGCATGAGACACACCCTTATGAAGTCATTCAGCTCTTATACTTGCACTTTTGTATTGCTGCACCTACACAGTTAGGTACAAGCTGACACTTTGAGGAAATCTGTGACTCAGTATAACTTCTCTCATTTGTATACCCCAGTGTGTATTCCTTAGTTACTGCATTTAGACGGACCCTTTCCCCTTGACAACCAGTGCTCCCTTGTATTGTTTACATTCTGCATGCCACGGACTATAATGGCAAAATGCAGAATTCACTTAAAATTGACTTTTCTCGTTTTTTTTTTTTTTTTTTTGGATTTTCGGCACTATCACATTTGCACGCCGCTGCCCTAAGCTTAAATGGCCACGATCAGCCCAAAAAAAAAGTTTCATTTTAAAAAGAAATATATTTGGCCATTGACATGTGTGTTTGACTGTAATACATGCTTTTCACAAGCTGTCCTGCCTCCGTTTGCTCAGATGCAGAAATGTATTCAGTTACTAACTGAATACATTTCTGATCTGACTATGTTCCTGCACAGAGTCTGGCCAGCTTTATGGATCACAAAATCACCTCATTTGCATGGTTTTTAGTAGCAAATGAGGTGATTTGCATCCCACACGGCTTTCTGTGCAGGAACAGTGTAGGGCTGCTCATGCACGTGAAAACGGCACTTTCCTGGATTGCTCAGTAGCCATTTTCCATGCAGGAGCAGTTACACTGTTCCTGCATGGAAAATAATGCTTCTTGCATCCTGGGGTACTTCTTTGAATTTATATCTTATAGATTCAGCTTCATTGTTTAGTTGCCATTTATGTAATTACATAATAAAATCTTTTGTGTCTTTAATTTAACTTTTAACAAACTTCAGACACGTTTTTTTTCCAGAAAAATGGATATGAACTGTGTCACCCACCCAGAGCACAACACAATCGGTCACACTGAGGGCTTAGCTAGATATTTATGGATCTTGGAAAAACCATAAACAACAGGTATAACAGGAAGCATCACTTCTATATATATATATATATACTCATTCACAGTAATAGAATGTGTAAGTTGCATATCAAATAAATGTGACTTGCAAACAAAAATCAACTGTTGAACAAAGTTTGTATATACCATTTTAAAAGTACTATCATCATTTAACAGCAGTATCATTATATCATTATATTTCATTTTATCCATTACCACTACAGCCCCATCTTTACCTGCTTGTTTAATAATACTTTCATTTTTTTCATTCAGTTCTTTCAGATCTAGATTCTCATTTTTTACTTAAAATTATAAAATTTATGTTTTTTTTTATAGTAAACATTTCAAACAATTATTTTTCAGACATTGAAATGTACTCAGGAGGGCTATGCTATTAGGTATAAAAGAACTTTTGCATTTTAACTTAGGTGTATCCACAGTAACATTGTCTTTAAGAAGAATTTGTAAGTTAAGTTCTCTAACAAATATTCTTAAATCTATAAAGGCTTCAATAATATTACCATTACAAGAAGACAGAAAATTCAAGTCCCTAAATAAAACTTTATACATATCAGAAGTCAGAGTAAAACTAGAATGATTCAAAACACCATTAATAATTTTATACTAAGTATCAACATTCATACATTCTACCTGGCTATTGAGTCCATTTTGCTGTCTGTTTGACGTCTGGTGTTTGGATAAAGAGTATGACCTGTTTGTTTCATTCTTCTGTCTAAACGTCTCACTGAATTGAATCTTTTTTGAATGACAACTCCCTCTGGCAGTTGGGTAGTCATTAAAAAAAGATCCTGTAGTTGTTTCCATTTAATTTGAAGAATTTTCAGTTACAGCTGGAGTAACAGTAGCACCAGAAACACAGGCCACTTTCTGATTCAGAGCTTCCTTGCTAAAAGGAATGATGGCATCATACTGAGCATTTAAAACCTGTTTCCATGCCCCCAGGCAGTCCAGTAACATCAAGACATTTCAGAGATGTTCCACCTCTTTTGTCTGCTCATCATCCATTCTCATCCTCTGATTGGCTGAATTAGTGGCTGTCTTTTTGAACTCAGTTCTTGGCCAAGAGAAAATACAGCCATTTTTAAAGTCATTATAGTCTCTAATAATTTTTCTTTTTTTCACCAGAAATTATATTACTTTCATATTTAGACAGAGCATCCAGCATGTCCATATAAATGGCGCTAGCTGTTGAAAATGCAGCAGAAGAGACAATTCTGCTTTCAAGTAGAATAATATCAGACATCAGCATCCTCTCAGTCTCCTCAGTCTTTGAGAAATATTCATTCATTAAAATCATGTAGTCTTGACTTAACTTAAGGTTAAGCTCTTGTCACTTCTTTAAAAGTTCTGGATAAGTATTGCCATAGGCAAGAATTTTTGTAATACAGAGACACAAGGAACCATACTCATTACTAAATATACATCAAAACTCAGTGTCTACCATTGAAACTTTATACAGCTGAAATTTCTCTAACAGTTTGACATCTGATAAAATAGACAGTGGCATAGTATTACCAGAATTTTCATTAGTCCAATAGCTGCAGGTTGTTGCAAATTTAAAATAAATGGATTTTCTTGTGCCTTCAGCAGGTTCTTCAGTTTATCACTTCCTCAAGATGAGCCAGAAGTAGGCTGCGCTTCTCCCATTATGCTGGATGGTCCCAGTACCACAAAGAGAAAGCAAAAAAACAGACTAGTAAACACCCAATATAGAGTTCCAAACAAAACAGTCCAAGAATAAAAAGCAAAAGGAGCTCACAAAGTGATGTAAAAATAAGTTTAGTAGCAAAGCTTTCAAGATAAAACTCTTCTTTGGTGTTTAAAATCATATTAAAACACTTTTTTATATATACACACCACGTGAACAAATTCAAACCAATAGAAGCACAGCAACAACAAAATAATTAAAATAAATAATTCAGTGCTTGTTTCATGAAAAAACAGAGAACATCTCTTAAGAACAGGTTTTAAACTCACAATATCATTCAACCTAGGGAGCACATCTGTTCGAAAGTAATTAATCTATCTATAGTCAACATTCTCAATATTCAAGACAATATCCCCTCCTCTAATACTTCTTTCAATGTTTTTATAGCCCTACATGTACAACTATGCATTTTATCTGAGCTTATGATATGTTTAGCTAAGGGATTACTCTGTACTTCACTATGTATGTCAGATAGTTGTGGGTTATCTGTTCTTATAACATCCTGTTGTTTTTTTCCAAATAAAGTGAAGTACATTTTTCACAGGTGGCTAAGTAAACCACATTATTGGTTTTATAAGTGGCAAACATGAAAATAAAATGTCTTACTTGTATTAGGGTATACAAAAACATTGTTCTTATTTATATAGTGACAAAACTGGCAAACATAGCAAGCCATAGTATGGCACTTGCGGGTAATGCAGTTCTCAAGCTTGTGATACTGGTAGTCTGTTCGAATCCAGCCATTGCATTTTAGACTCAGTTTTGTTAGTATGGTTGTGAATTCACATGTAGGCAACAGTGTTGTCATCCACCTATCTGCTGTGTACATGTATAGCTGGGGATTCCTCTTACAATAATTTTTGTTCATTTTATACAGTTACATGCTTTTCTAACACTAATGATGTCATTTAATGACATTTGCTTATTTTAATTGTAATAGTTATTTTTTCGTTTGGTGTGAGGAAACAAGACAATGTTCTGTATATAGTTCCCTTAGTAAGTCATGAGTTCAAATCCATTATTATCTGCACATTGTACATGATTATGATTATACCATCATGCTGACGACTGCACTATGCAACACGTGTTTGGGTATGACTAGCATCATGCAATAGTGTTAGACAAAGAGACAGATCACACCACTCGTTTAACCAAATTACAGGCATACTTATATCTTGCAGCAATACAGTTGTGTAATGCCTTGAAATACACATATATTTCCCAACAGTAGTAAGACTTCTCCTATGGTGTGCTCAGTCTTCACACTATCATGTAGTGTGGTCGCATAGGTACATGTTGAAAACTCGCAGTAAATGACTATAATCATTATGTTTTAGTATACTCAATGCATTAATGACATCCAGCACAGCTGTAATGTGCAAAATTATAGTGGGAGTGGCCTCTCCATCACTTTTACCTCAAGATGGTTTACGTAATCATGTGATGCTATGATTTCACATAGGTGAAGTCTCACAGTTTTGATAAAAATTCCTCTGTGGTGTGTGTGTGTGTGTGTGTGTGTGTGTGTGTGTGTGTGTGTGTGTGTGTGTGTGTGTGTGTGTGTGTGTGTGTGTGTGATTTATGCACATTTCATTAGACTGTGGACTTTACATATACAACTGTTCAATTCCAGCAAAGAGCAACATTATGTGAGTGCACTCATGTGACACAAACACCACTGCATAAAGTTATTTCTATCCATTTTTTATGCTGGGATTTCATGATACAGGTGTTCTGGGATTCTTGTGGTGTGAGCTCTCCTGTGGCATGTTCAATTGGTACTGACTTGCACTAACTAACTTGCATATCTACACAGATAAAGTGTGGCTTAAATCTGTTACTGTGTGCATACAAAACAATGTGGACAGAAAAAAGAGTCTTGGCTAAGCAACACTGATATTGGACTGTTCACAGTTGTGCATACATTAACATAACTACCTCCTCTTCATCACTTGGAAAAAATTTATAGTATAAATTAACATCAGAAGTTTTTTCTCACCTCACAGACTGATTTCTATTGTTTGTAACAAGCTCCATTGCTATTGCCAGTGCCAGACACAGCCAATGCACATCACTGTAGAGTGTGTGGTGTGATTGTCAGTGGTTTTAACCTGGTAACATCTGCCTGCCAGATTACTGTGTCAGACAAGAGTGGCTTAGGCAAAGGAGGTAGTTTTGGCACAGTCAGAGGGTCACAGTTTTAAGGTCTCACACTCCAAGTTAGGTGATCCATGCCCATAACAATATGAGACTGAGTGATGCAATCCCTTCAAGGGTATTCTTCATGACATAACTTATATGCCTCTTTCTGTGTTGTCAATGGTTGATACCATCTCTCTGAGATTTGCCCTGGCATATGTTCGATTCTGGTAAGATGCAAATGCTGTTTGTGTCAGTGATTGCTCACAGGCATTACTTATTTTCCAAATAATAATGCTTTGTATTGCATGTCTTCATACAAACATTTATATTTTGTTCATACTCTAGAGCTTTATCTGACATGCAGGCTTAGATAACATTTCTTAATGTGCAACATTATGTTGCAAAATCATCAGAAAGTGTGAATTGGCCTGTGTTATGAGACTTTCTTGTGTGTTTGTATTGTTTATTTGATTTTATGGTGGTCTTTATTGTAATGCCATGTGGGCATGCCCAGTATAATGATGTAATGGATGCAAATCGTTTAGCAAACAGAAATTTAATTATTGAATCTCATGAGATATTTATTCTAATTTTTTTTGTTCTTGGTCAGAACTTCATTGCATTATCCTCTATAATGGTGGCTTTGCCAAGGTACACTCAGTGGAATAAATGACCTACAGGCAGAGGATAACAACATTTGTCACAGACCAGTGTACAGTTGGTGTATGTTCAATAAAAATCTGCAATGTTTCACTTACTAATACCCATTAATACTTCACCTGAATGTGTTTTATGTTACTGTAGTGTAATGCAGTTCTTACTATTGTTTTTAGCAAGGCTCACTTCAGGGCTATATGTCAATTAAAATATACCACCTTCACATCTGTAGTTTAATACACTTATTCTAGTCAGCATGTGTAGTGTGGCAATTACACCAGGAAGAACACATACCAATTCACTGATTACAGCAACACAAATGAATCATAGTCGCAAATAATTGTAGCCTGATATTTGCTATATTTGCCGATTAGTTGATGTATTGATGGCATACAGCTGGCATGGGCTTTACTTTTGCTCATGTCTTTTGTGGACTACCTACACATTTGTAATATACACAGAAATGCATCCCAGGCATATTGATATACATTATGACATGCAGAAACACATCCCATTTTACAGGGGATGGACTACACTTGACTCGTACCTTGATTTATGTGCATTTTCATATATGCCACATTAGCATGACTCATTTTACCTGTACATATGTCACACAGGCTATAGTAAGAGAAATGGTAATTTGTATATCAGATCATTAGCTTTTTACATCCTGGTCAGTGTGGCACCTCTACGTATGTCTCATGTCCCTCTGTATTTTTGCTATATAGAAACACAGCATGCATGAGTAGTCACTAGCTTTCTATCATTCACATCATGCATGTTGCTTAAAAATGTTTATTTTCATCCCGTAATACTAGTATTGGAATGACTGCACAGGTGACTGCGATTCTTTACAGTATTTCCACATCATCACAGATGTTTACACTGCCAAAACAACTGTCAGTATTGCCATAAAGCAATGCCACCTTTACAATTCTTTAACTTGTATGTGTGTTGCAATGTAATTTATTATCTTTGATCACCCCCACAGTACACATTCCAATGACAGATTACTTCAGTACAACTGCCACATGTGTAGGTAGGCATTCTCAGTACAGTCATGTGAGTAACACAAGTACTACTGAGCATGCCACAGAACATGCATAGTGGTAAATGTACATTTAGGTTTTATGACTGTACAATACCCTTTGTATGGTTACAAGTGACAACAAGTGGCCAAGAAATGTCCCTTTCTGAAATGCATGAGACAACAGTGGTAGGCTTAATTTAATTTATGTCCATAAACAATATGGCATACTGCCAGTTACAACAGATAACTTCCTGTATACCCTGTATACATATCTGATGTACATTAACTGCAGTATATGCAAATATTCAATAATATATCTACTGCCCTTGATGACTGTTATGTCATCTCAGCATTTTATAAACATTTATTACATTTACTCCCCTTTGTTACACTGTAGCTATGTGTCTCTTTCACATCCTTTGTTAACTTTTCTATGTTTTGTGTGTACATTGGTGAATAAAAGTAAACTGGATTACTTTATTACATGGACATAAATGATTTATGTCAATAATGCTCTTCGAGCACTAGTCACATTTATTATCTGAGTACAATTTCCATGATTAGCTTCTCTTGCATCTTAATTGTTTCATTAAAGTTGTCCTTGCCTTGTACTATACTGTCTGCTCATGCTCATTCATTAGGTTTGCTTGAAGGGAACACTATTTGTTTATATTAAGTGCTCGAGCCTCAGTGCAACTCTGCATGGCCACTAATACTTATTCTGGCCAGGAATAGGTGCTGCTAAATGTGTTGGCTTCCTTAGCAGCTCGCATATCCCATGAACACTGCTGTTAATCATGCTAACATGCACAAATCATGTAGGCTTAATAAGAAGTGTACATCATTGTTAATGAATCCCCGGGAGGCTGTTCATATTTACCTTTGCCTAATGCCTCTGCTGCCTTCTTCTTGGCTCGCACATTTTACTGTTGCACAAAATACTGCTGTTTTACAGTTTTTTTCTCAGCACAAGGTTGTCTTAATTGCAACCCCCTTCTCATCTATATCCCAGTCCCACAGAAAAATCACTGTAAGTATGGTTCCCACCCTCACTCAGCAAAGTGTTTAGCATGAATAATTTATTTTGTAAGTGTTATGCCTTCACAAATGAGCAGAACATCTCACCATAATGGAGATGGGGAAGTATAGGGGTGCTATGCTGAATAAGTGCTACAGTAGCAACCTCAGTCCAACACTTATAGGGGTACTATTCTATGTAAGTATTACAATAGCATTCTCACTCCAGCAATGTAATGTTATAGAAAACAGCCTGAAGTTCACAACAGCTGTCATACCACAATGTTACTGACATAATACTTCTCACCACTAATTCTCACCCTCTTTTGGCCAGCTGGACCCCAACTAGAACTCATATCTACGTTTAATGAGGATAGTGGGGGCAATGTCACATGATGAGTGTCAGGATGTTTTGGTGTACATTAGGCCTCTATGTTGCACATATCAGAGTCTTCCTACTGAGCCTCAGCAGAAGGGACATTAGTTTATCCATTTTCTATTGATTTTTGGCTGATGAACATTGCTGTCCAAGCACATTATGTTTCTAAATTGCAAATTATCACTGCAAACAATGTATTCTACAAACAGTATTTTCCAATGACTTAAATAATGTCGGCTAGATCAGTTCATGAAAATTAACTAAAAGAAGGAATAAATTCAAATTTTATTTCTATCAATAGATTAAAAAAATAGCATCTCAGCCAGTAAAGCATTCTAGGTTATAAAACAGATGATTATGTGTGTGTGGTAGTGTGTGTGCTTTACATGCCTGCAGGTTTATGAATGGTGTCTGATTCTTGGGGGGGTGTGTGTGTGTGTGTGTGTGTGTGTGTGTGTGTGTGTGTGTGTGTGTGTGTGTGTGTGTGTGTGTGCGCGCATGCATATATGCTGTGGACTGGCTTAGTTAGGTTTTTCTGCCCATGCCATGCATGGGCAGCCAGCATGACTTGCAATGTCTTTGTTCAAGAATCAGGGACATGCCAAACCTAATGAATGAGTTATGACCTAAAATTAGGGACAGTTTTTAAGTATTAGACTAATTCATTTAAAAAAAGTTGATAGAAAGCAGGTTTTACACCACAATGCACTTTCTGAGCACTAAGACGTATGACACTGTAATGTCTGCCATTATTGACGTACTCCAGTTCTCAGTGCTATATCAGAAAATCAAACATATTATGAGGGACAGGTCAGAAATATGAGGTAAAATGAAAACATTCTACAAAATTAGAGACAGATGAGAAGTAGGGCCACCAGTGGTAATTACTGCCAAAAGGCATTGTTTAGCAATGACAATAATTGCACCCAGTTCAGTGCAGTGACAAGAATTGCACCCAATTCAATGACATGTACGTTAGCTGATAATCCTCATTGTTGCTAAACTTATCTCTAAATCAAATTTTACATAATTGTATAAACTACAACTGTTATCCACTGCAGTTTACTTGAGTGCAAAAATTCTTTCTGAATTCTAGCAGTTTTCAGCTAATTAATTTCTTACATTTCAGTGTAATCCAGATGATGGCACACTAAACACCGCAGTCATGGATTGTAAACTAGTAGAAGTTCATACTCTATTGCATATCTTGCACAGAGTATATTTCTGAGTGTACCACCTTATCCAACATAAACTGTAAATTTCTGTATTATCTGTTTTCCTATAATCACCTTCAAGATGGCATCACTTGGTATACTATACCAATGTCTCCTAACTGTACTCTGTCAACAAAGGGGACATAGCACACAATAAAATATAAGACAATTAGGGTCTGTTGAATAGTTCTCCCAATAATTTACAAGTTTTCATGGCAATTTAGATCTATGCAAACCACAACCTTTCTCATATGCTCATTGCAGTAGCGCCTTGACATACTCCCTATTTAACAACCTTAGCCCTGTATTCCTAGAAGCAACTTCAAAGTCTTGATGCTCTGTACATAGTCTTCTTATCCTTCAGAAGTCTAAATAATATCTGAATGTTATGAAGTGAAAGGATGGGCACTCATTGCTTCCATGAAGGTATTGGTTGCTGTTTTCTTATCATAAGCTATAGCTTTCATTTTCTGATTTTTAACAAACAATAGCATGATCCTGAAAGTTATAAGTAAAGGAGTGTCCACATTGATTTCATGGAGATTGTTTATATTAGGACTCACTAGGATGCACAGTAGCAGGCCCCTCCCCCTGGTGTTCTATTGGTGGACATTGTAATTGTAATTAGTAAATATAATTTTATCATTTTAAGTTTTTCTGAATGAGATGAGAGCAATTAAAAAGACAGACAGGCTAATGTCCATTGGGGGCTTCATTCCCCACACCTCCTACTCCATAGGACTACCAGGCAGTGGAACTTAAAATTATAAATTGCAGGGGATCCGAGGGATGGCAGCCATCTTGCTGGATGTGTGTAGTATTTTACTCTCATTAAGTCAGTAATGCCCGATATTAGAATTTCAGATATTTTTACTTAAACCGTCTTAAACATTTTGGTCTTTACAGAAAAAAACATGACATTTGAAAACAAGTACCATGCTTGACTGACAGCCCCATCATAATGTCCATTAAGTCAGCATTGCCCACTCCTGTGTGAGCAACAATGGTGTGTCCTAATATAAACAATCATAGACTTCACTGTAACTAATCTAGTATAAAATAAAATCCTGTTTTGTACCTGAGCGTGCACGAATAAGATCACTAATCCATTATAAAATGTCAGCTTCTTTTCAAAATGCTTCTTTGTATGGGTTCCAGTGTGTGAATGGTTAGGTGTTTGTTCAGGTATGTATGTATGCGTAAGTATGTTGGTTAGGGGCTTTACTGTATGTCAGTGTGTGTGTGTGTGTGTGTGTGTGTGTGTGTGTGTGTGTGTGTGTGTGTGTGTGTGTATGTGTGTGTGTGTGTGTGAGGGACTGTTAAATGTGTGGGTGTGAGTTACCTTTGTGTGTCTGATTGTGCGATCTCGGGGTTAGTATATATAAGTAGGGGGTGTGGGGGGTGCAGGTTGGCTTACCACCCCCCCCTTATATGTGGTCTAGGTTTGTCTGTGTGCTTGTGGGGGGAAGTTGTGTGTATGTTTATGTGTGCACTCTATGTGTAGTGTAGGTTCGGGATTTTGAGTTTCGCGGTTATGGGTTTTTGGGATTTTAAGGTTTCGGCTATGTAATTTCGAAATACTGAAATTCGAGATTTCAGTATTTTGAGATTTCATGATTAACCCGTTCATATACATCTAATTCCATAGACAACTCATGAAAACATTTGCATTGCTATATCCAGAATTATCTGTTAAATGAAAAAAATATATATATACATATATATATATATATATATATATATATATATATATATATATATATATACTGAATTCTGTTAGTTCTTGAATATATGCAGTCAAACCAACAGAACCACAAAATAATAACTCATAGACCTTGATTATATTTGATAGAAGCATAAAGCCTCACAATATCGATAAAATAATAATCATTCACATTTATTTTTTTTTAAATTTGATAACATTTTGTAAAAAATGGGTACTATGTTTGACATGCAGTGCCCATTTCTTCACACAGGGCCACATATGCACACATTCCTAATGTGACAGAGAGTCACACTTGTCTTTGTATCTTTGGTAGGCAATAAAATAATGATATTTGTGGGTTTAAAATGTCAAGGAATGGGCATGCTTCTCAGAAAAAAAGCATAGCTATATTAATTTTTCAGTGATTTTTCTTGAACTATACATGAAGGATTGCTCTGAAGAAGAAAACAGTCATTGCCATATTCCACAAAATATTACACAATTTTATATATAGACATCAAACCAATAGTCCCCTTTTATCTGTTGACTTCAATATAACACCATTATGATTAGAAAGCTCTTTTAAATTAAACTGTTCAAATTGTGTAAAGTTTTATCTGAACTTGAATCCTTTCCAAGTTTGATTTTGCTTAACAACCTCCAGCTTCACTACATTATAAAACGCATTTAAAGTTTGTCTCATAAAGAATGTTAAAAAAGATCCTCCTTTTTTGAACTGCTTAACTAAAATCCGTTTACCTAAAGTGTTCTCAGGTAAAGTAGACTCAGTGTTCACATGTTTTCTGGTAAATCACCTTAAATGCCCAACACCCAAATATTCACCAGTATTTCAGATAGAGTTATCAGATTGGTAGAAATACATTTTGTGTTCATACTAGGCTACCTGCCCTTATAGGCCATTTTAAGCCTAGCCAATTTCCCTTAAAGTTAAGAATCATTAACCATTATGCCAACCCCTCCCTAAATAAATGTAACTTGCAATATTTGTAAAGTATATGACTGGGATTAGAATCCCTAACACTACATATAAGTTGAAGGGAGGTCAAAGTACAATAGTACCATACCACAAGAGTCTAAAGGATCAAACCCTGTACCATGTATCTATGAGGTAAATATATTAACCATTATGCCAGCAAATGTGTTCATATGCTTCGTATTACAAAAATGTCTGTTTAGATCATCTTTTCATGAGTTTCACTCCTAAAGTCAAATCTGATATTTTTTTTTTACACTGAAGGGAATCCTTGCCTACACCTACTTACCCATCTCTAACATAATGACTCCAGTGGGGATCAAACCAAGGACCTTCAGCATGGTAAGTAGATGAGAGTACCACTCCACTACAGAACCTACACAAAGATGTGCTGACAGTTGCTCAGAGAATTTCAGAAATATCCCTGTTAGATTAATAATAGTGTATTTGTCATAAGTAACTCTTGACTGAGCTCACATTCATAATTAATATTTTCTTTTGAGGGGGACATAAATTCCACTTTTCTTTCTTCCCTTGATTTTTTCATCTGCATAATACTGAGACTGGAGCTGTTTGCACCACCTGGAAGTTTATTATTTAATTACCTGTGTGACTGCCAGCCCAGCTATCTGGAATTTTGTAAATAATTCTATGTCATTTGTAAATATTGGTATCATTTATATAGAACTGTATGTGTTATGTACTGAGCTTCAGGAATATAACCACAGCATACCTTGCCTGAACATAGAGGATTCACTTACAAAATGTCAAGAAAATAAGTTGAAATTAAGTGCTTTATGATGTGCTATAAAAGTAAGTTTCACTGTAGCAAGGAGACATGATGTCTAGAGCTAGAAACTTTTTCTATTGTCTCAGAGAGAAGTAGTTACTAGGTTTAAAATGTAAAACGTGTTTTATTGCTTTATGACTTCCTAGCAGCTGCACAGTTCTGAGAGATATGTATTTTTAACACAGAGATGTTAAAATTCTAAGTTTCTGTTTAGCTTGGGAACTGAAATCAGGTAACAAAAAGTGATGTCATCCAGGCTAACCCAGCAGTAAAATGTAATATTAATTTAAGAACTCTCTCAGAGAGAGCCTGGGCATTTTGCATTTTTTTTGGTCCTAGCAAGAACATCTACTCATCATCACTCATCTACATTTGCTTTGCTCTGTAAGTAAGATGCAGGCATAGTATCTCTTTTAGATATAGATAGGAATACAGTAAAAATTAGCTTAGATGTTTTCTGTATTTATTTGAGACTGTCCTGCAATGTTGTTTTAAAATATTTCCTTGATTCTGGACTCTGAATTAACTGTGTTGAGTGACCGAGTATTGTTTTGTTCTTTTGTTATTTATTATTAAATATGTTTAAACCTATCTTTGTGGCTGATATTTATGAGACATATTTAAGCTCTGAGAGTACTTGCATATGTATTTGGTGACACTGTACAGGTCACTCCTAAATAACCTTGCAAGTGTTGGTCAAAACTACCACTTGGACTAATAGTAACATTACACAGTAAGATTGGACACCCTTTGTAAGGGCCTTATAGTAGCTGATAAGTAAGGGTGGCTGGTGGCAGCTGAAACTACCTTATAGTCTGGGCAAAAAGGGGGCATAGCTAGTTAACCTGTGACAGCCTTTCCCAGGTGTGTGTGTGTGTGTGTGTGTGTGTGTGTGTGTGTGTGTGTGTGTGTGTGTGTGTGTGCGCGCATGTGTGTGTGTGTCTGTGTTAGCTACTTGGGCAGGGACACAAAGCACTGGTTGGACAGAGAGGGTGCTGAGGTCTTATCTTGGCCACTTTACTGAGATCTCAACCCTATAGTTGTGCCAGCGAGGAGTCTTATTGAGGATCTGGAGAAAGATGCACAAACCAGCCCTAGACTGACTGTGATCTCTGTGTGCTCTTAAGGGAAATTGTACTTTACTGTGTGTGTACTTGTCATCCTCCCAATGTGTACATCCCCTAGGTATTGCCAGTGGTGAGGACTGTGGCTCCTTGATTATTCGGACAGTGCAGGGGCATCACAACCTGAAACAATACTTTGCTGTTGCTACACACTTTCAGGCCTGTGTCTAGTGTCCCTGGAACATCTGTCACATTACAATCATCTCCAACCTCCCCCTTTTCATTCTTCTTTTCTTTGAAAGTTCATCATATATATTATATAAACACATTGGTGTTATTTCTGTGGAAACAGTTTGCTGAAATCTACTTTATCATGAATGACTGCTGCGTTGGTGGGATGCTTTAGCATACATAAGTTGTCAACTAGAAGACTTTACTGGCTGGGCTGCTAGCTCTTTTTTACCTGTCTGCAGCAGTAAGGTTTAATTTTGTTTTTCATGAAGAGCCACAGTAAATGTCTTTTCTGCAAAGTGGAAATTTATCTGCACTACATCAAAATGGTTAATGAATGCCAGCCTGTGCCAGCAACAATCTCTGGAAGTATCTTACACTGGGTCAGGCTCAATGAAACCACAGAATAATACATGCAACAAAAGAAGAAAGAAAGAAAGAAAGAAAGAAAGAAAGAAAGAAAGAAAAGAAAGAAAGAAAGAAAGAAAGAAAGAAAGAAAGAAAGAAAGAAAGAAAGAAAGAAAGAAATATAGATTCCATTTAGCCTACATATCTAGGCATTTCTACATCAGTTACTCAAGTATAAAACATGTTTAAATGTTTTATGCATACAAGAAGCAGTAAACGTATCAGAACATAGCTATCATACAGCAGCAGTCTTTACCTTACAAAGAAAATTTTACAAATATTGCACAGAGGTAAATAGGTCCAAAGAAAGTTGTCTTCACTTGTCCCATACCACAGTGTTAAATTTTTAGTTGCTTGAGCTTTGTTTCTTGAGACAGCAGCTGTTCATAATTATCTGCTTATTCCATATAAAATTAATGTGCAACTTAATACCCAATAAATTATAGCTGAACAACTAAGGATGTCTAAATGCTTAATTAAATTCAATCTTTATTAAAAACTGTATTGCTAATAAAGTTATAATTAAGAACATAGCAAGCACTTTCATATTTGTAATATCATTAAATAAGACTTCTATAGACTATGCACAACATCTCAAAGAAAGGGTCAGACTTTTTCTTTAATGATTACCCTTTCTGTAAGTTGCAGAGATCTGTAAGTAAGAGTGGTGTCGGGATGCAGATGTTTTCTTTTGTAAATCTGCATGACAACCTTTTAAGTTGCATGTGTATTTTTGTTTAGGTGCTTTCTGTGGCCATGCTGTAAGTCTCTACCAAGTGCAGTAAGTAAGTAAGGTTAAAGCAATTCAAATATGTTCCTGTGGCAGCATGGGTTCTGTCATCAGTTTATCTACTCCACCAATTGCTCTCCATGATTATTCAGCATTGTTCAACAGTCTTCTTATAGTGGAGGATTAGCCAGCTGAGCCAATGAAGATGGGAGGCAGTGTTGGGAAAGGAACTGCAACACCACTAATGCTACTATCATGGATTTGAAGTTAGCCAAGTGTTTCTTTTTGGCACTAACTGGCATTGCACTCTCCTGTTATGTTCCAAAGGGTTGAAACGGAATGTACGTCTACTATATGTGTGCCCTGCTTCTGAAAGAGACGTGTCACACAGTTAGCCCTTCTCTCTTGGAAGGCAAGCGACTGCGGTGATTCCAAGTTCTCACTGGGGATTTCTCCAAGACTGTACAGTCAGAGGTGCAATTCTTTTCCCAGACAGAAGAAAACAGGTTAAGCCTCATCATTCATGTATCTTGTTTTGGCCATTTCCTATATTAATTGAACTTTGGCTATCTTTCATATTCAGTGATTTATTCCTTCATGCCAGCAGATCAGACAGATCACTGTAGCCTTGATAATGCACCTACCAGCAAATGTTTCCAGAAGATTATTTCTAAAGCTGCTCATCAAGAATGTCTGTACAAAAGAGCTTAATTATAATTAATTGTCTGAACCACATTTCAGCATCAGCATCTCTATAGTTAATGCTTGCAGCAATCAGTCACATATAAGTACCACACCAAGCTAATCCATGTACTACCCAATATCAGGGTGCTGTATATTCCCTTGTGCTTTATGTACTGACTGCAGAAGTCTTATGCAGTCTGTGAGTATGGTAAGTGATATATTTCTAATGAAATTCTTCATGATACAGAAGACCAGAAGTTTACAACAATGGTTTTACTATTTCTAGGTAAAGATGTTATTAAGAAACAGCTTAGTGTGAGTGTTGACCCATATTTTATTTATACGATCATTTGATTGTTTGTTTATTTATTGGCCGACTATGAGGTTTCTATCCATATTTTATTTATTTTTGTCTTTTTGTTAACTAGCATTGTGCAATGATCCTTCAAGAATTATTGCAAAATGCAGAAATATAAGATATTGTGCAAGACAAAACACTTTATGCAGGAATAAGCAAAGTAGAATAAAATTAAATCATATACACAATTGAGTTTGGTCACTCAGTCATCATGTGCACATGTAGCAGTGAATGCATGGTCTAAGAGGTACAGTTACTTTACCTGTGTGACTATCAAATCCACACACATGTAGGCAATTGGAATGCTATAAAATTATTTCAAGCCAATCACTTATATAAAAATTGCTAAAATCAGACTTTTCCTGTATCATGCACATTTTGCTTGATTCGCTAAGCCCTTTAATGATTACATTTGCAAATTGCTGCTGTGATTTGTGGAACTGCAGATGCTACACAAACTCTCCGGATGCAACTGACTTCCACCCAGGTTAAGAAACAGATGATTTTCAACCACGTATGTATATATCGCTCAAGCTTTTCACATGTGAAATCTTGACAAAGCCTAAAAAAAAGGTGACAAAGGCCCAAAAATAGAGACATATTTTAAATATTGCTCTTATAAACTTAGAAAGTTGCTAAAATAAAATGATTTGTGTCATCATGCATTTTTTGAAGGATAGGAAGTCTGAAACTCAAATGTATGTCATTATTTAGTGACTTCAATCATCAGCGAATTTCCAGAAAACTACAATGTTTATGAGGAGTAGACCAAAATATGAGGCAAAAATCTGGATATTCTGGCATCTGGACAGATAAGAGCTATGCATATGCAATACATCCATTAACCATCAAGAGGAAAGGAGAAAAATAAAGATGAGTGCCTGCAGTGTGATCTCTGCCTAAGCATGTTTCTTTGTATTACTTACTTAACTACTGTTGCATACTGTTAAGACCTGAAAATACACACAGTCCAATTTAACTACTCTGGTTAAAGCTGAAGGAACTCAAGTACTGTACTAAGCCGTGTGCACTGTTTGGGGATAATTCATAATATTTAAAACATGTTAAACCTCATCTAATGCATGATTAATTTATTAAAAAAGGTACATATTAATAAATGTCTAACACATTTTATTAATATGGCAAGCCACCACAAAAGTGTTAACTAAAACTATGACAATGTGAAAGAATTGATAAGACTGTAGTATACTGGATTTAAAAGGACACAACTGAAATGAGACTGGCATGAATGTCTTTATTTGTTATTTACCCAAACTTGTGCTGAACAGGTGCCAATCTCTCCTTTATGGGCCATGTCTTTTTGTACTTTTCAAAATGAATTCTGAACACAATGTAGTTCAATTTATAAATGCTTTATTAGATGTTAGCAATATTCGAATACCGTCTCCAGTAACAGTGCTGATAAACAATAACAGTCTGTAGAAATACTGGAATGCTGGATAACAATAACAGTACTGATAAATATTTCCAAAGTTTCTGCACATACATTGTAATTCTCCTGAATAATAGAAACCAAACAGTCTTTTCCTCCTGAATAGTATGAATATTTGACCTGACTTCTGTACTCAGGCTCGAGTGCCTATACTGTAAAGACCTTTTGCATATCAGTCCAAAAGCTAACTTGACTGACACCACTGAGTGTGTCTGAAGTATTTTATAATAAAACCAAAACCCTGTAATGTTTTACATGCCTCTTTAGCCTAGTTTTTCAAGCATTTTCTTGCATGTGCCTCACAGTGCCTGTCTATTCTTTATCTAGCATTCCATTGCAAGTATATATATCTTTCCTTTGAGAAAAGAACATTCTGTAGCTTTCTCTTGAAACTGTTATTTCTGCACATCTCATTCTTAGCCAGCAAGATTATCTTTTCCTTTCTACTGAAATATCTTTCCCTGAAACTGAATGCATACATGAAAACACAAGTCTGACTCTATATTGTCAGGCCTATTATTCTACCTTAATGTAATATAGTGAACTCACTAAGAATGCCCGCAGTCTAACAGCTCCCCTTGAGGTCCCTGATGAAAGTTTACAGGGATCTTTTTTTTTGTAGTTACCTCATATCTGTATTAAAAAAACGGAGTACGGCTGGACAACAAACACAAAACTCCAACAACCAGTTGTAGTGAAGTATCCATGAAAATATATGTAACTGACAAATGTTTATTTATTAATGTTGCAAACTGCCACAATAAACTGTTTTCATCGGAGAAACACTCAAACTTCATCAGATGTAAAACTCTGCTCTTTCATCACTCCCCTTATATACCGATAGGTGAAATTACATTCCAAATCAATTAAGCATTTAAAAAGCCCTATGTTATTTAACAGTTCATAATTATGAAAAACATAATAAATAATGCTAAAAAACTACATTTCCTATCTTGATTGAATGAATAAATTGAAACATAAATCAGCATTACAAATGTATATATAATATGATGAATCAATGAAATAAATACTTAAAAATAGTGACTATATAAACTTGTATTAAATTTCGTAGACCCTGGATGCCCCTAAAAATACTAGAAGAGTGTCACTATAAAAAACATACTAAAACTTAGCATAGAAGTCGTGACAGATAAATATAGTAAAGAGTTTATAATACCATTTCAAAGTGTATTTCATTTACAATTTGGCTGATCTAAGTTTAAGTAATGGTACGATAGAAATGTGATCATTCATGTGGCATGTTTCTCTCTTCTTGTGACTTTGTAATATAATTTTATTTTTACCAAAATGTTTATGTAGCACTTGAATTTTTTGTTATATTTACTTATTTTAGACTTGTGCATTTCTTGATTGATCTGTTTCTTGTTGTTTTTTTTATAAATAATCTAACCTACATGGATCAAACTTATATGTAAACACTGTAGAAGAAGAATAAAATATTTTTTTAAAAAAAAAAATAAAATTCTGTACATTTGCACAATTTACTGCATGCAAAGTCTTACAAGTGTGTCATCTGTGTATACTACCGTAGATTCTGTAGCATTTGTATTTTCCATAAAATCTTATTACCGAAGTCTAAAACAACATATAACTCTGATGACATGTCCATACATAGAACGGTGCTGTTATACTTCAAATTGTTAGCTGCTGTACTCTTTGACCCTTTAAATCTTGACAAAACTGCATTCATGTCCTCTGATAAAGGTCTATTTGTAACTGAAGTTGATTTGTCTGTATTAATCAGTAACTTATTCAATAATTTTTCTGTAAACAAAATATTGTCATTTCATTCAACCTTAAACAATGACAGATAAATGCTCTGGTTTGGTGCTGGACTGCCACACCATTTATAGATAAGATGAAAATTATTTTTTAAAGAACTAGCAACAACACTGACTTGTGCTATGGAATGCAGTTTTTTCTTTACTTTGTCCCGAAACACTAATAATAACACTGACTTGAGGTAAGGTTTACATTTTCTCTTTGCTCTGAAATCTGTATATCATTTATGTTGGTATTTACTTTATCATACTGATCAAAATCTGCACCCTGATCCCTCGTATCCCCCCTCAGTGCAATATTTGCACTGGCTTCTGAAAACAATAAACTAGAATTTATGACATTCTGAACATCTGTATTTGAAATAATGTGACTTGAGACATTGCAAATGTTTCTTTATATTTGGTCAGGAAACCTGCATGTTATGAACATTGACTGTGTTTACATCTGTATTTACAATACTGCTAATTAACTCTGCACTTTGAATTACATGTAAGCTAGAATTTATTACATTCTGAACATTTGTATTTAAAATTGTACTACAACGTACCTCTATATCTTGAATTACATGTGCTGTAGCATTTATACTGACAAAAGCTGACACATTCTGCAAATCATGAGATAGTGTGTCTGTTGCAGTGTGCTTCTGTGATTTAACCCTTTTGTGTCTGGAAAGATGTAACATTCATGAACTAATAACCTTTAAATTTAAATGAACATTTCTTGTACACAGTTTTTTAGACTGCTTTACCCAATTTTTAACTTTAAACCAAACATTTACTGGTGTCTTTACTGTAGAAGTATTAGTTGACATATTTATAAAATATACTTTAATTGATGTCTTTAAACTTTTCTGATAATTACTGTCTGACTTAGCTAAAAAGTGCATAACTTTTTACATAACTTTATGATTAATGGGCCTTGTTGTACACAGCTTTTTAAACTTTTTCTTGCTTCTTGGTTATATGATGTCACACTGAAACTTGAAGGTTTGTGGAGATGTGAAGTATGTTGCTGTTAACTGGATAATGTATTTTATGTTCTGAAGGAACACTGATCTTTCTGAAGTACTGCTGTTTTTTTGATGTTCGTTGAGGTTTTTCCTGAAGTATTGTTTAGAATAAACACTAGTGCTCTGCAATTTGTCTAACAACTGCAATTTCTGTATGGAAGGGAGAATTGCTATTTTGTCTACAGTGGCTGTCTTTTGTATGAGTGTACATCTGGAATATTACTGGTGTTTTACTGAATGGTCTGCTGTGTTGGGAGTAACTTAAAAGTCAGAAATGAAGCACTTTTGCTGTACTTACTGATAGGCTGGAAAAATGTGTTACTGTTAGAGATCGCTTATAGTTTGTCCTGAAGTCCGTTTTGTAAATGCATGTAGTCTGACTGCTGATAAGGTTAACATCAAAAGGCTATAATGTTTTGTCCCTTTAGCATTGGTTTTCAAACCTTGACTTGCATGTGCCTTACAGTGCCTAACTGTCTATTCTTTATCTAGCATTCCATTGCTTGTACACATATTGTTCACTTGAGAAAGGAACATTCTGTTACTTTCCCTTGAAACTGTTAATTCTGCACATCTCATACTTAGCCAGCAAGATTATATTTTCCTTTCTACTGAACTGTCTTTCTTTGAAATGGAATACACACATGACAACACAAGTCTGACTCTTTATTTTCAGGCCTATTATTCTACCTTACTGTACTATAGTTAATTCAGTAAGAATACCCTCAATCTAACAGCTCCCCTGAGGAGGTCCCTGATGAAAGTTTATAGGGACCTTCTTTTGCAGTAACCACATAACTGTATTACTAACTACTATAATCTGGTTTGAATATATGGGCTTTATGCCACCTCACTCATAATCTACAGATATGTCCTGATAGATAGTGATGTCCTTTATGGTCTCAAAGGTACTCTATCTAATACCTCCAACAACTTGGCTAATTTATATAATTTTCAAATAGCATTAACAGCTACATATGCAGGAATATACCTGTTCCAGCAATTACCCCATTATTTAGATCCATAGTCTTTAAGCTCTGATGTATGTGTGATACATCCAAAACCTGCATGTTATTCTGAAAATCTGTGTCTTTTGATTTTGTGGTTTCTAAAACTGATTAAGCCAGGTGATTCTTTCAACCCTGCTGTTCCACAAACAGCACTAGAAAAAGCCATACACAACCTCAACCTGTCTCTGTGAGTCTTCAGTTAAGTTAGAGTATGAACTGTGCCTATTTTTAGCCATATCTCTGTGTGTTGTAATGGTAGAATGAATCTGTCTATTGCCTATGTCTTTTACCTTATGAACTGGTGTTTTGTTGTGCCATGAGACCTCATGCTTAGCCAGCAGGATTATCTTTTTCATAGGTTCATAGAATTGCACTAGGCTAACTTCTTTTATGGGCCATTTTAAGCTTAGCCCGTTACCTTATGTAAGAATCAAACCTTGCACCTTGTATTTGTAAGGTAAACACTTTCACCATTATACTAACCCCCCTCCCCCTATTTTCTCCTGAACTGTCTTTCCATGAAACTGAATGCATACATGACAGTATAAGTCTGACTATATGTTCAGGCCTTTATTCCACCTTAATGTACTCTAGTGAACTCACTAAGAATACACTCAGTCTAATACAATGGAACATTGTTCAGCAGTGTTCCTTAGCTATAGAGGTTTCTAAATATGAAAATACATGTGAAGTTGAATTATTTACTTTTGTTTACTGGGAAGTGCACTGATCAATATTGACCAATTTCAGGTTCAGCCCAGGTGAAGTACAAAACATTTTATAAATAAAAATACAGAAATGTCATCAATAACAGAACAGGACAAACTAATTACATAGAAAAAAAAATGTGTATGCACATTCCAGTGAACAAGCATAGTGCAAAGTGCAATCAAGCAGAGTGTTATGTACAACATATGCATTAGTTTCTAAAGTAGGTCAATCTTCAGTGAATCTTGAAAGGGGAAAAGTGAGTTGGAAAGGAGATAGGTTACGGTGATATGCCCTGTGTTGAAGAAGGAGCATTTGGCTTAAAGGAACACTCCACCCTACAACTAAAAAAATATGTTTATTTCAGTCTATCTTTGTTTCCAGACCTATTTTAACACCTAAAATTGACTCTAAATGCTTTATTAGTAATTTTAGCTAGTTTACCACAACATGGCTACCGATGGGGCTTGCTGTCTCAACGTGATCTTCTTCTCCTTCAAGCCTTTCTCTTTCCCATAAAGCATTTCAAGTCTCCTTTCTGTGACTCATGCCAGACATAAGGAAGTAACAGTGATTTCCCATGCCATTGACATATAATGGGAAATCTGTGACTCATTGTCAGTTTGGTTTCCTTCTGTGTAAAGCCTGCTTCTTTTCTGTTGCTAATCACCCTCATTTGTGTTTAGATCAGAGCTTGCTTTACAGTATAATTTGAAGTTATCTAGCAGCAGACAGAGTAGTAGCTAAATTGGATGCCTTTGTTCTAAGTGTTCTTTTGTAGTCCTTCTTGAATTGAATTGAAAGTCCCCTCCTCCTACACTACTGCAGAGGTGTGAAAACTGCCACTGCAACTGACAGCTCAGAATTGAAAGGAAGGGAGTGCCATTTCAAATGTCTTCCCCTCTGCCTGCAGAATCATTTGTTAGACAGCAGCAGAAAGATTTATGTAAACAATTTCTAATTAAATTTCGTACAACAGTGCAGGATAACTTTTGATTATTTCATTGTCTACACTATTTGTATTTCTTCCTTATTTCTACCAGACATTATTATGTTCACTTATGTATGTTTTACAATCTCTTTGAAGAACATTCAAACATTCTACTGCTTTTTTTTTTTGCTAACTCCTGTCCCTTTACTCTCTCTTCTCATGCTACAATATGTAATTATGCTAAAGATGATAGTATTTAGATAGTCTAGGTAGTGTACTTCTTTGTAATGTGGTGCTTTTTGAGCTGCATTCTGAATTTGGAGTAGGTGTTGATTTCCTTAATGTTGATGGGAAGAGCTTACCAAAGAGTAGGTGCCTGAGAGGACAAAGCATTTTCCAGTGTTGCGGAATTTGGTTCTAGGGGTAATGAGAGTTGGTGTGGTTTATGAGTAGTGTCTCAGGATGTATGAGGAATATTTTTGTGAAGTTTAGCTACAAGGGCAATAAATATGTGGAAGTGGAGTAGTTTGTAGAGTTGGTATTCTAAAAGTAGGTTAGTTATTTGTTTTATGGGTAGGCACTTGGCCCTTTCTATGGGTGGTACACTGCTGCTCACAGAAAGGTGTTTGTAATGAAACACCAGATGCTGCTAAAAATATTCTGGTGTGTGGCAATGTTTTTCTTCGATGCAGAAGCAAAAATTGGAAGCCTGTATTCAAGTTGAGCAAACAGAAATCCTTTGCCATTCTCTGCTCTGGCTGGTTATGCTAGAAAGGGGAATATCTTGTGGCTCAGAAGAGAAGAGAGTTTATTTTGGCTCTCAGTTTGCCAGTGTGGAAATGGAAGTTTAGTGACTGATCAAGCTATAGTCCTAGGTATTTAAAGATGGAGTTTGTTTCTATGGCATAGTTGTACAGGTCAATGATAGTTAAAGATTCAGGTGCTTGGTGAATTTTCTGTAGAGTTCCAAAAATTATGGTTTTGGTCTTAGAGTTTAGAAGTAGTTTATGCTTTATGAGCTATTGGTGGAGCTCATGTAAATCTTACTGGAGTTAGCACCAAATGGTAGTATGAAAGTGACCTGATTGGTAAATGACCATGTCATCAGGCATATAAGATAAATGGGAGATGGGGGAGGTAACAAGGATGTTTTTTTAATGATTATGAAGAAGAGAAGGGGGCAAAAATGGACCCTTGTGCTACCCCTTTGGCAACATCTGCAGATTCTGATTGGGAAGATTTTATTTTATCTTTGAAGTATCTGCTAGTGAGGAGGTTTTTAAACTAGGGAGCAGAGTCTGGACTGATGCAAATTTTATTAGTTTGTCTTGGAGAAGATAGTGGTCAAGGAGGTCAGAAAAACTCATTGCTCAGCACTGAGTTTAGGCACATGCACAGGGGGTTTCCAGATTGTACAGTACTATGCATTGAAGGAAGTCCTTTAATTGCAAGAATTTAATGTTTCCCCAAATTCAGCACAAGACAATTTGGCATTTATGTCAGCCTTTTAAGTCACCCTTTTCTACACAATTTGCAACCAGCTGTACTGTGTTGTGCCATACATTTCCGCATTTCTCAATAGCAGTTGCATTGTTAATTACAAGTTCATCACCACTTTCCATAAAATGATGCCTCTTAACTAATCACACTGTCAGTAATTACTATAAGAGATGATCCGCTGTTATAACTTATTCAAAATCATGCGCAGAGTGCAGTTATATTTCTTAACTATAATTTTGGAACTTTCTTGAAGACATCTCTTTTTTTATGAGTTTTACCTCACCTTTTTTAATAGCTCAGCAGAATGCACACAATTTCATAGTTCAAGTTTCTTTTGTGCTGACCACACGGGGCTGCTACTGTTATATCATAGCAGCACTGTAACTGCTCTGTCATGTAACTGTGACAGTCCTGGCAGCCATACAGCTTTAAAAGAGATTCTATCATGATAAATCATCTGTAATTCTGTGACAGAAAATAAATTGCAAGTGACTAGTTAAACTAGGAGTGGCCATTTACAAAGATGGCTGTTTAAAAGCATTATTGTTGCACACATGTATGAAGTTGTATATTGTAAATTAGATTAGTAATCTATGCCTCCATTTTGTAAAGATGTATATTGTCCCATTACTGGTAGTAGCAATTTATACTGTACCACTTTTGGTCTGGCAAAAGTGCCAGAGTGCTGTCTTGTATTATAGGAAATGTCTATTATACCAGCCAGTTTGATTAGCATTAAAAATTGCTTGAACAAAGGTTTATATCACATCTGATGAATATCTGAAAATTACAGAACAGACTCCTGTTTTGCTGGCATTATGAATTACTATTGTCAAGACTACTTTGTGCAGATATTGATTTTGATAATATAGTTATTCAACAGAGGTAACTTTTCTTTGAGAAAAATACATAGTTTCTGCCAATATAGTGAGATGGATTAAGTTTATGAGATGCTACTTAGTATAGTCCTAAAAGTCTTTTATTTTCTTAATGTTTATTTTCTCTAAGAAAGTCAGTTATCCAACATTTAACCTGGGCCAGCCATGAAAAGAGGTATGTACTCCCAGTGGGCTTACCTGGCTAGTGCAAATAATGCTTTATTTAAGAGTAATGTCCCAGTAAGTTGGGCTTATGGGCAAGGCACATGCTGAAATATGCAGTACAATATAATCACAGCAACAAATGAAAAAAAAATGCACACCAGTGAAGCAAAACAAAAATGAAATACACTAAAATGGCAGAATACATACATGTTAAGCAAAACCCAAAGAAATTTAAAAGGGAAAGAAAATAAAATAAATCTAGATAGCTAAAATGCAAGGGAAATGATTTGTAGAGATGAGAACGTTATTACTTATTGTACAGTGTGCATACAGTTGTATTTCTGCAGCCATGCTACTAATATGAGTCAATGCATTTTAGTAAACAAGCTACAGGTTTTTCTCCACAATTGTTTGTGTTAATGAAAATAAATGGGGTAGCTTTCTTGTATACAGTATACAAATATGCATTTAGAAGTGCATCATGTTTACTTGCAATAGCAGAAGGTGAGTTAGCTAACAAATGTTAAATTTCTTTTCAAGAACAAATTGTGTTCTAAGGGTAGAGTTTTCATTCATGTTCAGTCTTGATTCAGAAACATTTGAGCAGTATGGCAGTAGAAGCTATATGACACCACACAAAAAGCAAGCAGTATGTATGCAAATGAGATATACAGAATAAATAACAGTACTAACACAGTTCATTATACATGGCGACACACTGCATTACATTACAATTATAGAAAGGAACAAGCTAGTGAAAACCCTCTGTGCTTTGATTAGGCAAGAGGTTGGGATCCTATTTGTCTTGCAGTAGGAGCATAAAAATAAGCATGTACTTCCTGCACACACACACACACACACACACACACACACACACACACACACACACACACGCACACATATACTACTATTGTTATATCACAGTAATACTGTAACTGTTCTGATACACACTAGTTGGTATTATTGACAGTAATAAGGGGATCTAACATGGTAGGAATCTGTACTTTTGTGATAGAAAATGAAGGTCAGATGAAATGCAAAGAACAAGTAATTGGTACTGAGCACAGCATAGTTCAGTTAACTTCAGAATTGTGTTGCTCATTCTAATGCACTGACTTAGCAGCACTGGTGCAGCAGGGTTCACAAATGAATATGTGTGGGTACATAGGTGTCATTGTGAGGCTGAGTGTATGGTACTGTCCTGCTTGGCATCCTTAGGATAAATGTAGAACTCCCACATCATTCTGTGCACTATGTATGAGAAGGAAGCATACTATTGCTGTGTACCTTTGGCATATATAAGAACCCAAGTAGATTTCAATGTGTTTTCTTGTAATGCAAGTTAGTAAGCTATGTCCCTTATGTTATATTGTGACCTCTGTACTGTGATAGGCTGGTTGTGCTATAAAGCACACTGACTGAATGCTTTGTGAAATGTGAAAACACTATGATCTGCTCCTGAGCACTTGTACCATTTTAAAATAGTAGCATGCATATTCTGCCAAGCTGAGTACTCTCTGTAAAACCCACTCCTCCCCAGCACACATGCAGCACTATAAAGTGGTAAGGCACACAAGCTGTTAGACTCTGTGTCTTGTATCAGCAATTCACTCCCTCCCATGCACTTGCAGGTTTTTAAAATAACAGGCTTTGCATGCCACTGTGCTGCACACCATCTGACAAACTCCTCTTCCTATGTCCTTATAATGCTTTAAATAGCATAGCTTTCCACCTGACCTCTTATTTATTTATGATTTTGTATGGTATTCATAGTGGTTTTCTTGGCCATGTTTTAAGTTAAGAAGACATGCTGCATGTATTTGGAAAGGATGCACCAATTAATACTTCTTACATTAAAAATATAGAATATGTTTTATCTTATAATAGAATAGAATATGTACCCTGCATAAAATTCACATGCCATTTCTAGTACCCCAACTCTTTACCCGTGGAACACACACAGTGAAACTGTGATGTGTCTTTCCAATTTTCTATGTCTCCTAAACTTCAGCCAAGTCTTCAGGAAAACACTCACTGCATGGAGAACAAAGAGAATGGCACACAGAACTGTGATTTTTGACATGTACCATCTGTTTAGTTATTTTCTGCAGTATGCATGCATGCACATCAGCTTGCAGTTCTCTTTTTCAATCACACATCTGCAGGATTGATAAGTTGTTACTCACTGTGTTCTAATTTGCAGTGTGGAATTCTTAACCTTGAATCTTATCCTGATTCTGTAATGTAAGAAATACTGCCCTATTAAGTTTTTTTTTCTTTGTTACTAAGAGGAACTATTGTTTAGATATCAAGTATTACATGCCATGCTGGTGAAATGATCTAAGGCAAGCTGCATAGATCAATAATAAATACAGAAACAGGTGTGCAATTGTAAGAATGTGTGTTTATTGGGTGCGTTTTGAGACCAGGCTCAAGACCATTTTGAGCACCACATCACTACAGGGTTTCAACAACTACCACACTTCTAGGCCCGCCACACTAGATGAAGGCACTAAAGGCAGCAGTGTCTCTGTAGTTATAACAAAAAAATAAATTCAGTTCCAGACTAGTTAGACAAGATAGTGATCAGGAACAAAGCCCCCTCTATGTTCCCCTCGGCCCATAATTCCTATCTAGCTAATATGGAGTCCCTGTGCATTACATGACACAGCATTCTCTTGTGAGACTTCAACTATACCTCCAGAAGGTATATACATTCTCTAGTGTGTATGGTCAGAGATTTTCAAATATTGCCAGTAAAAAACTCTCTTGACCAGTTAGTCTGTACCCACCCCAGGGGTGATAAAATCTTGGACTTGTTCTTCACCACCATGGGACAGCTGTGCTTTTTGCTAGTTGTAAATCCCTCATTAGACTGGATCACAAATCAGTTACATTCAGCTTAAAACTGAGGCCCAAAGTATCCTCCAGTAGGTAGGTATTCAGAGATTATGCTAAGCCTAATCTGCTGAAATGGGGTGATGACCTATCTAATTTCAACATCTTCTTCTAACTTGATGACTCCATAGTTTATGTGGAATCCTTCAATGTAAATTATATGCACATGCATATAGCAAATAGCTGCATAGATGCATCTGTCCAACTCTGAAGTAAATACATGCCAAATTTAAAAACAAGCCCTATGGTGAAACCAAAATATAAACAGGCTTGATAATAAAAACTATCATTGCACATAAAATTAAATGATCAAATCAACAAAAGCCATTCATGAAGTGAAGATTTGCCACCCTGGCAAAGGGCAGCCTGAAAGCCTTCTTTAACTACAATAGATACCTTAGAAACAATGTCCAGCACAATGCAGAGCTTACGTGAATCCATCACTGCAAATTCTATGCACATGCAAATAGCTGCATAGATCTTCCAAGAGGTTTTTCCCAAACTGATAGCTGGTGTCCAAACTGTGGACTCAAACTAAATGCCCAAAAAATGCATGACAGTATCCTTTAGTAAGCAAGAAGTCCCAACTAACTATTACATTGGCAACACACTCCAAAAAACTATTCCTGTAGTTAGGGATCTGGATACCTATGTTGACAGCAAACTATTCGTAGGTAAAAGACTGTTTTTGGTTCTTGAAGACGCCTTCTGACAAAAAAGAACAAGTAACTGGTAACAGGAAACAGAAGAAGTCACCACGAATAATAAGGAGCCTCCGTTGTAGTAAAAATTAAAATCCGTTTAATATAACAAGATGAAATGAGCGCTTTCGCATAGCGGAGCTATGCTTCTTCAGATAGTCAACTCACATATACAATTCAGCTATATTTATATACAAGAGCCATTTTTTGGTGGGCTTGTTAACTGATGTAATTAATCAATCAAGTTGAAACGAAATCAAAACAGTTGCCAAGACTTCAAGTCACAAATATATGAAAACTAAAGCTCATAGTAGTTAAAATACACAATTGTATTAGAACATATGGAACTATATATTAAAATATATAAAAATATAAAAATATAAAGATGTATAAAGCAATTTTACTAACAAACTGAGCGATCCTACGTGATAACTATGTAACATTATTTGACACTTTTTGACACTTTTTGACAGCGTTTCTTATTATAGTAGGCATAGTTGTATTTCAATCCCTAGTTGAATTAGCTTCAATATATTATTTTCCACAGAATAAAATAAAATAAAAATAATATTAAAACAGCAGGCGAAATTCTTATCTCTATGGCATAATGATCAGCATAGTCATAGGTGGATATTCAGCAGAATGTTAGCAAGTAAACAAATCATAAACATAATTATCACATCCTACTTCCAATCTATATAGCAAACTCTTTGTACCTTGTTCTAACACACATAAAGAGCCCCTTTGTGCAAAATCTAAGCAATACCTAAGCAATAAATCCCTGCAGATGTAACGAGCTACTCTCGCTGAATGCATATTCGAAAAATACATTTTTAAAAGAGAAAGGGTACATATTTAAGAAAAATAAAAACATACATATTTAAGAATTACTTATGTAAAAACCACATGTTTAAGACAGTAGTATAAATGCATAATAACAAGATCGATGTATAAGGGCATACGCCTCTAAAGTACTCCGTGACGACGTAACTCTAGGGGACGTCATTGCCGATTTCTTCATGATGCTATCTTATTACATGACAAATATAACACAATATCAACCTGAATTACCTAGAATATCTAAAACAAACTTGTAATTCCTGTATAAAGGAATGTACTGGATAAAAAAATTCAAAGAACCATCACAAATAGTCTAAATATGGGTATGTAAATTTAAGTGTATCTCTCTATGGGACTAAACCATCTAAAGGGGCAGAACACTATCTAATGCAGCCAAACATCTGCTAGTAGAATATCTGACTATAGGGGTCTATTATTTAAAATAGGCTTTATAGATATAAATTGGTTTATCCCTGGATCACTTTGAGCTTTCAACAAAAGAATCCATTTCAGTTCCACACATGCTAAGTTATTAATATTATCTCCTCCTCTATCATTGTTACTCACTACTTGTAATACTTTAAATGTGAAATAATGTGAACTATACTCAGTGATATGCTTTGCAAGTGCGTTTTGCTCATTCTGCTTCCTAATATCATAGAGATGGTTATATACTCTATCTCTAAGTCTCCTTTTTGTAAGACCCACATAGAATGAGGGACAGCATTCACAAGTGGCTAAGTAAACAAGATTTGTACTGTCACAATTGAAAAAATAGTTTGGATGAAAAACATGTAGTCCATGAGGGTGTTCAAAGGTTTGTTTTTTAGAAATGTGTGGGCACATATGACATTTGCCACAAGGGTAGGTCCCTTTTTTAACTGAGACCATGTCTCTAACATTGCTGTTTTGTTTTTCAGTGCATAGAATCTGCTTGAGGTTACTGCAGTTTCTATAGCTAAAAGTAGGATGTGTACCAACTATCCTTATCGTGTGTGGATCCATAGTCAATATATTCCAATTCTTCTTGATTATCTTCTGAATATTTACTACATCACTCGTGTACTTTAACAAGAAGGGAGTCTTTTCTAAATTACCTTGCTTTCTATTTTTGTGGTAAGGGAAAAAATGAGGGCGTTGTGTTGAGGTGTGTATATCTGGTGTTACACCTAGAACCTGTTGTTTACAGTTTTTAATCAAGTGACTGTTATAGCCTCTATCTTTTAGCAGCTGTTCTAAAAAAGTAACCTCTCGTATGCAGTCAGAGTCATTGGTACAGATTCTAGATATCCTATTCAACTGACTGAGGATAATGCCTGAGAAGGTGTGTCTGGGGTGCATACTCTCAAATTTTAAAAGAAAGTTCTTCCATGTTGATTTCCTGTAGAGTGAAGTACTAATACATCTGTCTATATTAAATTTGAGAGTTAAATCTAAAAAGTTAATCTCAGTGTTCGAGGTTTCAACAGTGAATCTAAGGAAGGGGCTCGTAGCTTCTATTTCTTTTATGAATTTAATACAGTCTACATGAGTGCCTTCCCACACAAAGAGTACATCATCCACAAACCTTTTGTAAAGTTTAACATTTCTAAACAAGATGTGTTTGAACAAAAAATTACTCTCCCATTCATGGACTACTAAATTTGCATAACTGTTTGCGCAGGGGGTGCCCATGGCAACCCCCCACTTCTGTAAATAAAATTTATCTTTGAACATGAAGATGTTATTATTAAGTACAACCTCAAGTAGATAGTTTATCAAAATCTGTCTATTACGAGTATATTGAGATCTACTGAGTAATAAATCATTTATGGCTTGTTGTCCTAACTCGTTAGGAATGCATGTAAATAAGTTGACTACATCCATAGTTACTAAAAGATAATTAGAGACATCTCTGTCAAGTTTAAAGTCTCTCAAGAATTCAATCAATTGGTATGAATCTGATAGTATATCAGGAATTGCATTCACCATGGGTCTTAACATTCGTTCCAAAAAGGAAGAAATAATATATGTGCACCATCTCTCACTAGCTACTATTGGTCTCATCGGCACGGGTGTGATATTTTTATGTATTTTGGGCAGACCTTTTATGATGGGTATCATAGGGTGTTCAATCATAAAATATTCGTAGGTCTCACAGCTAATTTGCCCACAGAGTAACAAGTCATACAAATCTGCCTGTATTCTCTTAATGGTATTTTCTATAAAAGTTTTGGATACTGGAGAATACGTGTCAGTATCTGCAAGCAAAGTTGTCATAGTGTTTACATAGTCAGTGGTGTTCAATAAAACTACCGCACCACCTTTATCTGCAGGTTTAACAGTTATTGCTACATCACGTTTCAACTTAGTAAGTGATTTTTTTCTCTTGTTTTGTCAGATTGAAAAAATTACATCTATTCTTGTTCTTACCATAATAGTCATAGATGTCATTTTCACATAATTTGGAAAAACATTCCAAGTTATGGGGAATGGGTGGCATATAGTTGCTCTTTCGTTTAAAGAATTCTTTGATACCATTTGTCTGTATAGAAATATTATCTTTAAACTGTAATTTTAAAGCCACATTGCGACAGAACAATCTAAGATCTATCAGCGTTTCATTTAAACAACTAAGTTGAGAGGGTATAAAGTTCAATCCTTTGTTAAGAAGTGTGATGGTAGATTCTGTCAGGGAAATGTCTGAGAGATTGCAAACTAAGTCACTCAGTTCCTTAGTTTTCTCATCTGTCCATATTTCTCTCCTGAACCTTTCCTCTTGAGGCCCCTGCTGTTGGAACGGCCTCTCCACGCCGTCTGTTGTTTGACGGGGAATGGTAAAAAATGGGTAGACGTAGTTGCTGTGTCCTTGGGTCTGGCCCCAGATGTCATATTATTCTTGTCAGCTTGTTGATTAGGGAGAGGGGTATTGTTGGCAGAATTGTATCCCAAGGGACTGCTATTCAAAGCAGATTGTGACAAAGTGCCAAGAGATTGAGAATTGTTAACAGTCACAGTTGGTGGTGCAGCATTAACTTCTGCAGCTATAAGATGTATAGCAGTGGTGGTGGTAGTATGAAAAGGAGTCACAGTCTCTGTCATGGTCGGAGAGTGTGCAGTTCTTGGCCAAACAAATATCTGGCCGTTAGCAAAGTCATAACAATCTCTGACCAGCTTCCTTTGTTTCGCTTTGTCTGAGTCTCTCACTAAACAAATGTACTTGTGTATATTGTCTAACCTCTGTCGACAGTATTCGATTTGTAAGACTCATTAAGGTGGCGTTGTTGTGAGTCTACCTTGCTCCTTAATTCTGTTTCTAAAGGCAAAGTAGTCTAACAGTAGTCTAATATAGTTGAAACCCAGATCTATGTTTAGGTCTTGCCATTTGTAGCAGTGTGGGTGGCTTTCCCCATATGTCGGCATGCAAAATACTCGCATGCCGCGAGGTATCACTTTAAAATGCAGGCATGCCTCAAGGTGTAAGCGTTGCCAAGCATACCTCTGTAGTTTGTATAGGTCATCCTGAAAAGTCTTACTGAGAGAATTAAATTCAGTTAACATCTCACCATTATTAGTAGCATTCACCGGAGTGGTGTGGTTCGATAGCTCCAGAGTCAATAAAGGGTTGGTATTATAGTGTAAAAGAGATTCCCATACTGGTGTCACGACCTCCCTCGCCTCTGGTCTAAAATCCAATTCGATATCAGTCGAATCCATGTGTAGAACCAAAACAGCATGTTCAAAGCAGAAACTGTTCGTAGGTAAAAGACTGTTTTTGGTTCTTGAAGACGCCTTCTGACAAAAAAGAACAAGTAACTGGTAACAGGAAACAGAAGAAGTCACCACGAATAATAAGGAGCCTCCGTTGTAGTAAAAATTAAAATCCGTTTAATATAACAAGATGAAATGAGCGCTTTCGCATAGCGGAGCTATGCTTCTTCAGATAGTCAGCTCACATATACAATTCAGCTATATTTATATACAAGAGCCATTTTTTGGCGGGCTTGTTAACTGATGTAATTAATCAATCAAGTTGAAACGAAATCAAAACAGTTGCCAAGACTTCAAGTCACAAATATATGAAAACTAAAGCTCATAGTAGTTAAAATACACAATTGTATTAGAACATATGGAACTATATATTAAAATATATAAAAATATAAAAATATAAAGATGTATAAAGCAATTTTACTAACAAACTGAGCGATCCTACGTGATAACTATGTAACATTATTTGACACTTCTTGACACTTTTTGACAGCGTTTCTTATTATAGTAGGCATAGTTGTATTTCAATCCCTAGTTGAATTAGCTTCAATATATTATTTTCCACAGAATAAAATAAAATAAAAATAATATTAAAACAGCAGGCGAAATTCTTATCTCTATGGCATAATGATCAGCATAGTCATAGGTGGATATTCAGCAGAATGTTAGCAAGTAAACAAATCATAAACATAATTATCACATCCTACTTCCAATCTATATAGCAAACTCTTTGTACCTTGTAAACTATTCTTTGATCACCATGTATCCACTACTGTAAGAAAGTGCTTTTTCATTGCACAGCTTATTACTAAGGATATGGCATCCAGGTCCTGGGATGTGATCATTCCACTCCATTCTGCAGTTATCAGCCTCATCATTAAATATAACTTTCCCTTTGGTATATACCTGTCCAAACACTTGAAAACTTAAATGCCTGCAATGCTTTCTTACTAAAAAAATCAAGGGTGTAAATCATAAAAATTATTTAAACCATCTCAAATCCTTGTTCTTCTTCTCAATGTCATACAGATTGCTAAGGGGCAATCTCTGCCTCATATACTGAGCCTCAAAAGACCTATTGTACATTTTCAAATTCATTGAAGGCATAACACCCTCTCAAGAGATCTAAATCTCTTTTGAAACATAAACAGAACATGTTGGAAGGATAGATAACTGTCACAGAGAATACCACATCTTTGGAATCATCTTCCTCGCAATGTAAGGCAAAATACTTACACTATTCAGACATAATCTGGATAAATGGATGGGCAACTGCAAATTCACCCCCCGGTTTAGCACCCTTGTGCTTCATGGATAGAGGCAACATGTAAATGTTCTGTTCATCTCTGGGTTATTTGTCATCAACATATAACGGCTAAAAATTTCATAGGAATGCATGGCTAAGCTTCTAAAGATTCTTGTAGCTTAGTAAGTGCTACCTATGCATACATGTGCATGCACAATCATGTGTGTGTGTGTGTGTGTGTGTGTGTGTGTGTGTGTGTGTGTGTGTGTGTGTGTGTGTGTGTGTGTGTGTGTGTGTGATCTGTTTTGTTGACTTTGTTCAGATTTATTTTATACAATAAAAAAGAAAGGAAACACATTCCCTGGGATTCATGAAGCTTGCGCCATGCGCCAGAGTATCGTCGGCGATCTAGCACCAAATATGGCTGCCAAGTAATACAGGTAAGAGCTGTTTCCACATGCACTACCAGCATACACCAGAGCTGACAGCTCCCGGTGCATGTATGCTAATTACCCCATATGCAGCAGTATAGCATGCAAATGAAGATCTATAGCGATTCATGAAGTGGTGCATGTAGAAATGTAAACCAAAGAAAAACAGTTTACATTTTGTCAAACATAAAATTGGAGTCATGAAATTGGACCAAACTTATGTATTATAATGTTAATATATGCCTATGGCTAAATATATAGCCAATGGCATAAAACAACATTCACAACATATAAAAAATAACATTTAATGTCATGGCCACACCATCGCAAAGTAAAACCACAGTGCATCGGTGCACAAACAGGATCACAAGGAAAATATATTTAGATGTCATAAAACTGCAATGTAACGCAATTCATGATATCCCCATAATAGTGAATGACACGCATGCTACACCACAACCATGGCGCAAGGGTTGCTAAGGGTCTGTGGCAGTGTTCCGTGCGGTAACTAGGAATTAGCAGTCAATGCCATGCAAATGAGTCAAGTAATACTGAATCACAAATGCCCCACCGGCATAAGGATGTACCACACAGCATAGCAGTACAACACTGAGGAGTGGCCTGGAGGTAAACATGACATCAAGAGAGGGGCGCACCACCATAGCTGTAAGCACATTGGATCATTGCTAATCCATGTAGCGTGTTGCTAAGCAAAGCCATAGGATAGGGGTATGGAAGTTGCCATAGCTTTGCTTAGCTGAGAGCACACAAGGTAACTGAAATTTCATGTGAACGTGGATGAAAACGTGCACGGAACCTGGTAAACGGCTGTGCGCGGCACGCACCACAGCTGAAACAGGAAGGATATGGGAAGACAATAAGGAAATGCTGCAGTATGGTAATTGGAGTACATATGAGTAATTAACACCTAGAAACTCACAGTGGGCCATAGACAACAGCTAACAAGGCTGCTAGCAGCTACCTGCAGAACAGGAAAGGGGAGGTGCCGTACAGCAAAAAAAAAGAGAACTGTCACAGCAGAACAAAGCAAACTTGCAGTAGGTCAGCGACATAACACATTTCCCAATACAATCATGGGTTGTGGAAGCAGAAAACAAGAAAGGCGACAGCTGGATGCATGCCTGACAATGGGAGGGGAATCAGGTTGAAAATAGAAGTAAAGGGCAATAAATGAATCATGGCAGACAAGCGTAAGTCAACACCAAAGGCCCCACAATAGCAGTACCCACTGTAAAACCAGTAATTAAGATACCCTGCAGCTGGAATAGCACAAACACACCCAAATCACACCAGCATCATCCATTGCACAATAGTATAAGGTGTGAAAGCCCCCCACACACACTTGTGTATTCCCAGACACTCTGCACCATTGGTGTATACAGACGGAGAACTTTTAATATGTATATGTTAGGGGCCGCCATAGCTTTGATTCACCAGCATGTGTTGGAAACTGACGGTGGTGTGGAGGATGATGCTGACAACCATCTCAGGCACCAGAGGAGGAGAAGAGTGTTCAGACCCAGGGTAACCTACCAGGGGCTACATGATCTGGAGATAGAGCATTACAGGGTAGACAGGGACATCATACAGCAACTTGTTGAGCTGTGCCGGCCACACCTCAGAGCCAGAAGTAACAGAGGGGAACCCATCCCAGTGGACATGAAGGTATGTGTAAGCTTGAGAATTCTAGCCACAGATACCTTCCAAAAGCCAACTGGGGATATCATGGGAATCTCACAGGCATCAGCATCCAGGGTACTCCACCAGTTCCTGGATGCCATGTTACCACATGCCAGTGAGCACATATACTTCCCTCGAATGCAGGAGGAGTTGGCCAGCAATATGCGTCTCTTCTACCGTCTGGGAGACTACCTGGAGGTATTGGGTGCAATAGACTGCACCCACATATACATCAAGTCACCACCCAATGAGCAGGGTAGGCACTACATAAACCGCAAGGGATTCCCCTCCATCAATTGCCAGGTCATGTGCAATGCCCAGGGCATTATCATGGATGTGTGTGCTAGCAGCCCTGAAAGCTATCACGACTCCCACATCTGGCATGCCTCACAGCAGTATCAGGTATTTGCCAGGGGGGACATCCCATATGGCCACCTGGTGGGGGATGCTGGCTATGCACTGGAACCGTGGATAATGACTTCCATCAGAAATGCACACACAGCCATGCAAATGCCATAATGAGACACATGCAGTAACCAGAATCATCATAGAGCAAGTGTTTGGGATGCTGAAATCACAGTTCCATTGCTTGGACATATCTGGTGGAGCCCTGCAATACTCTCCAGGAATGTGTGCCCACATATTCATAGTATGTGCCATGCTACACAATATGATCCTGCAGAAACAGCTGCAGCAGGGACAGAATGGTGAAGGCCCTCACAGCCCACCACCATTGCCAAGGGACCCATAGGCACTGGTGGACTCAGACCATGAACACCCTGTGCTAGACCCAGTAGGCAGACGGAGGTGTGGCCAGTATACCCATGCCTTTGCAAAGAGGGAACATATAGCACACACACTGACAGTGTAGGCACTCATGGACTGACAGCCTTCTCCACCTGCACACACAACAAACATGGATGGCACACACACATGACCACCTGTAAATTGTCATGTACTACTGTGTGCATCCTGCGTAGGTAGCCCTCAACTATTGTACACACAGCCGCCATTGGCAAAAGGTAAGGCAATACCTGAAGAGTAAATTAAGCTATCAGTATGTGTCCATACTGTATGTACAGGTTCATAGATACATAGATAGGTACATGCCCAACCGCCGAGGCCACTCATAAGCATAGGCAAAATGTGTCTGCTGTCGCCACCCCATTGATTAACTAACTGTCCCTCTGTGGGTCAGAGCCACTTGCAGGATCCCTGTTCACCACCCACTCTGCAAGGATTCCCCGGAGTGTTAATGAGGGGTTTTGTATAATGTAATCAGGGATGTAGTTCCAAATAATGGGGACTATCCCTGACAGAAATCTTCGCAGATGTGTACATGTTACATAGTATACCTTAAACACAGCTTGCATATATAGGCAGTTCTCCACAGAATAATAAACATGTGGAACACACAACCACTGAAATGTGCATTAATCACCCTTGCTCTACCAGTTCCTGCTCTGAGAGGTAAGATATCACTGCCAGGATTAGAACACGCAACCATGTACACATTCATCACAATAACATACCACTAAGCTACCTGAGATGTACCAATGGCAGTCGTGTATACTGACAGGATAAAACACAAAAGGTAGGAATGTGTTAAAATTGGACAAACCGGCATGTACTCAATGAAAGGTGTATGTTATATTTATATATATATATATATATATATATATATATATATATATATATATATATATATAAATACACACACACATCATCATATTATATATATATATATATATATATATATATATATATATATAGAGAGAGAGAGAGAGAGAGAGAGAGTTGATATATGTTGATATATATATATATATATATATATATATATATATATATATATATATATATATATATATATATATATATATATATATATATATATATATATATATATATATATATATATATATATATACATATATATATATATATATATATATATATATATATATATATAGACATATAGATAGGTTAACAACATCTACATAACCATGGAGGTACATATAAATGGGATACCTACCACATACCGACTGCTTTACATACCGACGCGTGTAATCCCCAGGCTTAAGATCCAAAAGAACACAGTACCAAAACACCAGATGCACGAGGTGTAATCTCATGATGTTAATGGACAGTTAGACAGTGCTTCTGGTGTTGCGGTTTGGGTAGGTAACTGTGTGTAAGTGTGTTTCTTAGGGCTGTAGTGTGTGTAAGTGTGTATTCTGTGTGTGGTGTGTGTTCTTGGGGGACTGTAATGTGTGGTTGTGGGTTAGCTTTGTGGGTCTGTTTATGCAACCTAGGAGGTAGAATATTAAAGTAGGGGGTGGTGTGGGGGGTGCAGACACCTACATGGGGGGTGTGGGGGGGCTTGGCCACCTGCTCATATGTAATGTAGGATGGTTTGTTTGGATGTGTTGAGTAGCAGTGTGTCTGTGTGTGTGTGTGTTCCATGTTCGTGTTACTTTCGTGAGTTACTGTCGATGTCGGTAATGGGGGGTATGGGAGTCTGGTCCCAGTACTGTGTGCGTTGGAACACTGTGATTTCGGGATTCTGTAGGTCTCCCATATAAAGTGGTTGAAGTGTATAACATGGACCATAGCAATCGCACATTCCGCCACTACCAACCTTTATGAACAAAGGATATGGAGAGTATTTGCCTATACACTATTACAAATATGTTCTATGGACATGAGCCAATGATAGTGTTACCACCTGTCCCACTTTGCGAGGGACACTCCCTCTTTGGGTGGTTGTGTCCTGACCAAATATATTAAACGTGGCAAATGTCCTGGGATTGTAGTACATAATAGTTGCATACAATCATTATTTCTGTATCTAAAATACCTACATGTTACAGGAAACAGGATAAGCAACTAAACTGCTACAAGAATAAGCTTATATTTAGGCAAGAAAGGAAAGTTCTATCCCTTGTACTGACCATGGGTTTATGTCAGCCTGTAACACCAGATGTGTGTCCAGAAAAGGTCCCACTATGGCCATATGAAAAGGTGGCAACCCTAGCCAAAGAAGGTCAGTCACCAACACAACTACGATGACTGCAAATACCTATGACAGAAATACACAGCTATCATGTAGCAACATGTTATTACATTCAGATGTATTACTGAAGGGATTCAAGGACTAACATCACCTGCATGCTATACAGGAACCACATAATAGTGCCTTAATGAATCAGCCTGCAATTACCATTGTATTAGTCCACAAAAGGATAGGTGTTCAAATAGGGAAGGAACCCTCAGGCACATAGCGATTATGTATAAAAGCAGTTCCTACACACCTGCATCTGCTAAGCACACCCACCATCACCCATATTACAATACAAACTGTAATAACATCACAAATCATTCACACACTGTACGACATCTGCAGAAGCCTTAACATACCTTGTCAGAGACACACTAACATGGCCCTATGTGAAATCACTGCTGTTATACAATGGAACAGCTGCTGATGTAACAGGGTTTGTTTGCACCAATCCCATTTCAGAGGGTTGTGTGTACACCGGGATGTGTTAGCAATTAGTGAGTAACAGCACAGTATGCTTCACTTGTACACCAAATCAAGGATGTCTGGTGAGCACACTGTACACCACATAACAGTTCATGCATAGCCATATGGCCTTGAACTGGCCAAACATCTTTGCCAGACTTAAACATCTGCAGAAGTATCAGGTACAAACAAACCCTGCATAAGTAGCACTGTTCCAAAATATAGCATCTGTAGTCACATGTACAACTAAATCATCTAGCCATTACACACAGTCCACAGGAGTCATGAAGCTAATATATCTCTGTGTGTCTCCAAGTAGCTGTTGAAATATATCACAAACAACACATCTAGGCCATCTCCCTCGAAAGTAAGGCAAACGGACAATGCCCAAAAGGAGTACTCAGTTATACACCACTGTTGCCATGGTATCAGCTAATAGAGTAGCTGCACAGCTGATGTGCATCTAATTAACTACTTTGGAACAGAAATTGGTGGACTGGATACTACATGTTACCGATATGTAACTAGAAAAGGATGTGTTATCACACATTCAAACCATCTGTATATACCAGCGGAACGTTACAAAGAACATTGAAAAACAAACTGAAAAGGATTGAATCAGCAGTTAACGGCACCTCGGGTTACTAATAAGGTATGTAGAACAGTCAGTATGTCTGTGTATGTAGTAGTTTTCTGTAGTATTTAAAGTGCACGCAACCCATATAGTGGAAACAGTTATCTTGTAGTAATGTATTGTTGAGCATAGTAACGCTTGTAGTATTTGTGAGTACTGCTGTAGGTCACAAGGCAAACACCGTATACACCACAAGGGATGCTATATAAGGGCTTTGAACAGAAATACTCCTTACCAGCTGATGTCAGTGGCAGGGCTGGTCCAACAAGTATGTGCTATAACAGGGGATAGTATATGTTGATATAGTGTAACTGTAGCCATATGTATGGGTGTATTACAGAGACAAAACAGTGTAAGAAACTTCTCTGTGTGGAAGATTTTCAGTCCATATATTTCTAGTTAATCACTGTATATTAATCAGATCAGACAATAGTAGTAGAAGTAGCGAACTTAAACTCGTCTTAAGTCAAAACAAAACAAAAAATAATAGAAAATATATAATTGTACGGCATTACTAAGTATTTGAAAGTAATCCAAGCAAGGCAGGCAGTCTGTTTCCAGTCGAAAATCCTTTATTAAGTACACAGACAAGCGTTCCAAGTAAAACAAAAATAGAGTAATAATTTCCTCACAAGTTTTCTAAATATATATATATATATATATATATATATATATATATATACTTTTTATCAGGCATGGGAGTGGTTTATTGTGCTATAAAACAAAGTGTTATTGGTACACATGTTAAATTCACATCCATTCCCCCATCACTGTGACATTCGAGCTGGTCCTGCCCTACGTAGTAGCTGTCATAATAATATATAACCCTTATGTACTTTAAATAAAATTTATAATGATGTGGTACCTCTTATTTAACCAGATTATTAAGTAGATTATTAAGTCTGTGATTTTATCCAAGACAATATACTACGTGGCTGGAAATATATCAACCTTAGTTCATTTCGCAATCAAAAAATATATATATAAATATATACATATACATATACATTTTGCATGTAAAAATCAGTTTCTATTTTTTATTTATTTTTATTTTATTTATTTATTTATTTTATTTTACATTTGTTGACCGGGATAGTCCAACTGGATGCATGTCCATTTTCTGCGGAGGCCCGGGGAGAAAAGCCCCACAGAGAAAAAAAGTACAACATTAATTACATACAGATAAATACACAGTTACAGGAACAATATTTTTTTGGTTTAGATACATTTGCCAACAGTGTGATTTAAATACAACTCAAAATGCAATAATATTTCTGTAAGTTGTTACAGGATCCTTACTGTTATAGTATGCAGTCAAGCAAGGAGGAGCTTGATTGCTATAGAAACCAGAGGAGGTAGAATGCTAAGGACGTTGGTTGATAATTATTTGAAACTTTGAAAAGGAAGAGTAGCATCTAGTAGGTACAGGGGAGTGGGTATAGTATGTGTCAAGGAGAGTTAATCAGGGTTAATACATGGGCAAAGCCAATGAGACTTAAAAAATTGTTTAAGATTATTTTTAAATTGACAAAGGGAGGTGGAAAGTCTTAGGTTATTAGGGAGGGAATTCCAAACCTTCCCTATGGAATTGGCAAAGAGAGCTTCACCACCCAAGTTGTTAGATTTGATGGTTTGAACCAGAAATCTATTTGAGGAGCGAAGACAGCTAAGATTGGAGTAGGGAATCAATATTTCACTCAGTGAAGGGTTTTATCAGGTTGTTTGATTATTTTAAATGCTTCAGTGAGTTGGTTCATTTTAAGAAGATTGGGTAGTTCAAGCCAGTCGAAGTTTCCTTAGATTATGACAATGATGAGTTCTATGAGGAGCACTTATTACAAATCTGGCAATGTGATTATAGGCAACAGAGAGTTTCTTGATCTCATTTTTATTGAGGAAGGAAAGGACAGGAGAGGCATACAGTAAGGTAGAGAGGAGATGTGTGCGTGCAATAGTGAGTTTGGCAGTAGGGGTTAAGAAGTTTTTAATTCTATACAAGGATCCAAGTTTCCTATTTACTGTCTTTATGGTTTGACTGATATGCATATCAAATCTAAGCTTATTATCAATAATGACCCCTAAAAGTTTAGTGTTGGTATCAGGCTCAATTTTGGTACCATTAATAGATTGGACCTAAGAAGGTATTGTTATTAGATAGTGGAGAAAGTTGAACTGGTGGGGCACTGAGGTGGGAAAAAATATTAGTAATTTGTTTTTGGATTTAGGATGAGTTTCATGCTGCAGCCATTTTTCTACTGCAGTAAAGGAGTGTTGGGTGACTACTTGTAGATCAGAGAGAGAGACTGCAGAGCAAATCAGGGTGGAGTCATCTGCGTATTGGATACAGGTGGCTTTAGGGATAACAGTGTGAAGTTCATTTATGAATACAGAAAAGAGGAGGGACCTAGTATGGAGCCCTGAGGAACTCCTATGGTATTAGGCAGCAGGTGAGATAGCTTCTTTGCCATTGGACTGCTTGTTGTCTACCAGAGAGGTAGCCTTGAACCAGCTGAGAGCTGGATTATCAAGGTGTAAGGTTTCTAGGTGTGGAGCAGAATCTGTGATTGACCATGTCAAAAGCTTTTGACAGATCAAGAAAGAGTGCAGAAGTTATTTTTTTGCTGTTATGGTTTTTATTTACTGAGTCAGTAAAGGAAAGTAGGGCGGTGGTCGTACTATGGTGGGGTCTGAAACCGTGTTGAGTATGGGACAGAAGATTATTTAGGTTAAGATAGTGAAGTAATTGTTTATGAACACATCTTTCCATAATTTTGGCTATTGGAGACAAAATTGCTATGGGTCTATAGTTCGATGGTTCAGTGGAGGAGCCACCCTTGTGAAGTGGAATGACATAGGATATTTTCCATATGGTCGGGATGGTGGCCACTGTTATTGTTCGGTTAATTAGGATTGAGATAGGGTAGGCTATAACGTCTGCTGCTATTTGCAGGTATTCAGCTGGGAGTCAATCGGCAGAGAGGGTGGTTGGTTTGAGTTTCTTCAATAAGGCTTTAATGTAAGAGGTGGATGTTGGCTGAAGAGTAAAGGAGAAGGATGATTCCTCAGAAACAGTAAATAAGGGGGAGGAAGGAAGAGTTAGTTGATTGGCTAGTGACTGAATGGTCTCTGTGAAGAAGGAGTTAAAGGTATTTGCTGCTTCTTCTGGATTTTTACCAATAAGTTTCTCTGGGGTGGGTGTAGATGATTTCCCTGAGTGGAGGAGATTATTTAAGCCTGCCCAGAACTTCTTTGGATTATTCTGGTGTTTATCTTGGAGGTGACAAAAAATAGTTCTTTTTGTCCAGGGTACTGTCTCTTTTCATTTCATTTCTAAGCTGCTGGAATTTAATGTGATCCTGATGTGTCTTAGTAACTCGCCATTTGTCCCAGGCCTTATCACTAAGTTTAATTTTAGATTTGGTTTCTGTAGTTAGCCAGGGTGCTATCCATGTCTTGGTTCTGATATGTCGGTTAGGTGCGTGAGAGTCCAGAATGTTGAGGAATGTGTCATTAAAGAATGCCACACTCTCCTCAAGAGGCAGAGTTTTTAGCTTGGACCAGTTACAGGATTTGAGTTCTGTTAAGAATAGAGCTGGAACAAATTTCTTTTTATTTCTAACAAGTCTATATATGGGAAGGTTTGAGTTGGTAAATTTATGTTTAATTATGAATGTGATGAGGTGGTTGCTAAGGTCATTAGGGAGGGTCCCTGTAGTATATTTATGTGTCCCATTATTAGTAAGAATCCAGTCAATTATGCTCTCCTTATGGTTGGTATTACCAATTCTTGTTGGGGAGACTATTTTTTGTGAGAACCCATATAAATGAATGGGCATGGGATTAGTCTCAGTGGAACATTTGGTCCAATCAATGTTAACGTCCCCTAATACAATGGTTTCCTGAGGGTAGTTAGAGGCTAACCAGTTTAGTGTTGACTCCAATGTTTCTAAGTTGTTCCCTGGCGGAATATAGATTACAATAAGATTGATACTTTTTAGATTATTTATGCAAAGTTTTAGGGCAATTAACTCTGCATTAGCAACCTTAGGCGGTTGTATAGGATTCATGATGATATTAAGGGTACTTCTATACATAACAGCTATTCCACCACCTCTTTTTTTTTCCCGATCAACCCTTAAGATATTGTACCCAGGTGGGAGAATTTCTTCATCTTTTGTGGCTGGTTTGAGCCATGTTTCTGATAGACACATAATGTCAGGGAGATGTGTGGCTAACATAGCATGTAAATTGTGAACCTTGTTATTTAAGCTTCTTAGATTAAGATGGAAGATAAGAAGGGAGCTGGCTGATCTTTGGACTGATGTTGGTGGGACAGAGTCTGGGAAAGTAGATGGGCATAACCTATTGTTAACAAAGATCGCTTTCGTCCTTCTAGACTTCTTCAGGTCTGTGTACAAGAACCCTAAAAACAATCTATAAAAAAATATATAATTGTATAATTAGTTAGTAATGTTATTACACATCATTTTGAATAAAATGGAAAAATAACCAGAAAAAAATAAAAATAAGAAAAATGCATGTATGATGATGGAAACAAAATATACACTTAAATTTCAACTGATTTAAAATGGTATTTAAAACCAATTTGTAGAATAAAACAAAATAAAATACAATTAGTCATGTAAACAATGTGGCAATTTTCTAAGTTCCAGTGCACTTTTAATTGAACAGTAATAGTTTAATTCAGGCTTCCTAAAAGAGTTCAGCTTTAATTGCCACGAGTTCATGTTTCTCCAGAATATTCAGGATGTCTCCTTCATTGCCAGATGTGTTGACAGCTGTGCATACAATGGTGGAGGTGCTGTTCACTTTAGGGATGTACTACATATCTGATCTACATGTGTTGAATACAAACAGTACTACACAGTGGGCTGGAGTATGGCCAGCACACAGGTTTCACCGGTGTGGATCATAGCCCTGCTATGAATGTCACACAATGTGATGTGCTAGCTTGACATGTCCATGACATCTATTGGCCTGGCTGCTACACTGTCTGCCTAACCTGAAAACATATCTGACATACCACCCTTTATCTGCATAACCCTGTTGTCAGTGGAGCATATATGTCATATGAGACAACACAGACATGTGAAATAGATGCTCATCACAATAATTTGGACAACACATGTACACATGTGGCCATGGAGGATGGCCAGGGACATGGAGCAACACACACAGTAGATGTGTTGTGCTTGTGTGTACACCCTGTCGTACAATGGCTACACATGGTTCAACCATGGCCTTTGTATAATGGTCATATTGTAGATGTGGAACACTAGACATCCTACAAGCCTGTGCACATCTTGTGTAGGTGTAACATCAATCCACCACATAAGATGTGTTGAACATGACAGCAGTCACCTGTACAGTATCCACATCAGGCCACAGATACAGTACATTTCAGTTGCTGATGTTGGACATAAATGTCATACTAGCTCCTCGTGTGTGTGTGTGTGTGTGTGTGTGTGTGTGTGTGTGTGTGTGTGTGTGTGTGTGTGTGTGTGTGGTACACAGATGTCATGTGGGACATGGTGTACTGACGTGTTCACCATGTCTGGCCATAGTTGCCAGGCTGCAGCAATATGGTTGCAGATGTGCAGGGTGTCATCCGTATACCCATCAGTGACCTGTGTCACAACTTCCACATCATGGTTTAGTGTGTATACACCTCAGTGATGTGGGTCACATTCCACAGTATATATGTATTGTATCTGAACACAGTCATGGCTATGAACCCTGTCTGTAACTCACACTGTATAGCACTAGAGACGCCTCATGATTCCCTACAATGGCCATGCACATCAGCTAAATGTGCAGTATATCTGTAGGGTGGACAGACAACACTGAATTGGTACACCATTGCCCCACTGTATATTTGACAGGACACCATTGTGTTAAACATGTATGCATGTCATTGCACATGTCAGCAGATCACATGTCATACTACATGTGATTATCAAAGTCATATGCCACACATCAGGCAGGTGTACTGTTAACCTGTGCTGGTCTACATGGTGTAACACAGGGATGTATGCCAACTACTACTATGAATGTGTAATTTGCATGCCGTCTGCTATGACACATGCATATTGTTGTGTGCAACCCAGGGATGTATGATAACTACCACTATTATTGTCTGCGCTGCATGCCATCTGCCGTATCACGTGCATGTTGCATGCCTTCTGTCATATCACATGCATGTGTGTCTGTGTGTATGTCTATTGTATAGATTGTAATGTACAGTTCTTGTCTGCCCTCACAGGTGATGTAGGTGCATTGCCCTCCTGTGGTACATCTGAAGTTAGTGTCCCCACAGACTCTAGCAGTGATGATGAACATATGATTGAGACACAGGCAGAGTTGTCAGGGGCTGAAACTGTGCCATTGGTTGCCATTCCATCTATATCCACCTCATCCCTGCACACAGATCCCATACCTGCCCATACCCCATCACCAGTGGCCATAGAGGAAGGACAGTTGGAGTGTGGTAGCTTGGAACAGGAAAGTGTAGGGGCTATAGAAGGTGTGCCTGCACACCATGGTGTCAGCCAAACTACTGATGGTGCCTCACACAGGCACTGGCCAATGCTGCTCGTAGGAGGACCTCGGGCCAACATGCTCCTGCACGACAGAGCACAGCAGCCAGTGTCACCAGACACATGTTTCAGGCTGTAATGGAGCCACCGGCACGTGCTGAATGGTGCAACAGAGAAGATCAGAGGCTACAGAGGGCTGCTGTCCGTTCTTTAAACAACAACATCCAGACAATGGTAAATGCTCAACAGCAGATTGCTGATGCTTTGGAAAGACGGTTGGGTGACATGGTTGGAGTCCTTGACTGTGACATGACAATTCGTGAGCATGAGCTGTCTGTGTTGGAACATCTGGTAGGAGTGAGACATCAGGAACATGGATGTAGGCCTGCTACATCACCTGTGTCAGGTCTATGTGTATGAGCTACCTCACATGCCCGCTCCCATAGTGGTGGTAGCAGCAGCAGTGCATCTGGTGCTGTGCTGTCCACACCACGACACAGCAGGCCACATGCACGTGGCCCGGGATGGTCCCAACAGGGACACAGTTTCAGTAGACAAGTGACATCAGACAGTACCCAATCTGCACCTCTGTCTGGTAGTGCCCGTGCAACCCCTGGCAGGTACAGGTCACATGTCTGTGGCCGGACACTGTGAACTGTAAAACCTCACCTGTACAGTCTGCAGCTGTCAGTAATACCCCTGTGTAGGCCAGACACATGGGAGAACTGTGTTCATACATACACGCACACACTGGAAACATATGTAGGGCACCACAACACACACATGCATAACATCCACACACGCCCATCTAGATCAAAGCCCCAAACTCACAAACGTCATCCAATGGTGCAGCCTAGGCCTCTTGCAAACATTAACACCCTGTGCATATGATGATGCCTGTGCCACATCCCTGACATCCACACCATCGGTGCAGGGACATGCTCATATGGTCTGATGCACAGGGTGAACAGACTAAAATGATATGTGTAGTTTACAAATGTTGAGGACTGTTGACAGGCAGCAGATATACCATGTAGTACAGGTGTACAATACTGTTAACAGTATGTATCTTGTGTAACAACAGTGCAGGCTAGGCCTCCGGTAAACATTAACACCCTGTGCATATGATGATGCCTGTGCCACATCCCTGACATCCACACCATCAGTGCAGGGACATGCTCATATGGTCTGATGCACAGGGTGAACAGACTAGGATGATACGTGTAGTTTACAAATGTTGAGGACTGTTGGAAGGCAGCAGATATACCATGTAGTACAGGTGTACAATACTGTTAATATGTGTCTTGTGTAACAACAGTAACTGCATGTTGGTCATGATGTTCTGCTGTCCTTCTTCAGGTCTAATTGCATGTGCTGGTGGATGTCAGTGTTTGCAGTTTGTGTCCCATATGCCAATGTGGACTACTCACAGGTATGTATGAATATACCAGCACGCACCATGTAGCTGCCACATACTAGTGAGAATGTCCCACGTTACAAACACATCTACCATTCCAAGAGCATGATAGCTGTGTATTAAGCTACTGTGGCCACAGACGTGACATCCATAAAGGGTGACATCACAGGTACAGTTACATGGAGTGGTGAGGTAAGAGAGTGGTCTAGCTGATTACAAGGGTAGAGGCCAGTGGGAAGTATGATGCCTCATTGGGAATCAGTAATACACGTTCCCATGACAGGATGCCAACACACAACTGCACCCACACACTCAGGTATTGACACATGTATTCAGTGACACAGTAAAACACCCACACACTCACAAATTCACAGACACAGTAACACACACTCACACACAGTTGCTACTGGTGGGATGAGGACCCCTGCCTATGTGCAAATCATCATTACAGTACTGTGCACCTACATGACGGGTCACAGAGAATACACATTTACAGTTAGTCAGTACGGCCTAAGATCGGGGACAACAACATGGATAGTAGAATGCATCCCCTGGATGGTGGGAAGGGTCTTATCAGTTCAGTATGGTAACATACATCCTCACCCCAGGGACCAGTCAGCCCTACATACACACTGTGGCATTCAGTAATTAATACAACTATGTCATGCACATACAGATACCTCACATGTGTGAGATACAGCCCCTGCCTATGTCCTGCTTTCTACATTGCAGTCTGTACAGAGGTGTACACTAGTGTACAGGAGAGTGAGTAACAATTGAGATGTATTCCCCACAATACGTGACATATATGGACACACACGCAACCACACATGCCAGTACTGTGAATCTCAGACCTGCCTAGCTCATGTTATGTATGTCAGACGTACAGCAGTATTGCATGCATTATAAACTGTACTGATGCTTCCTGTGGCAACAGTGCTGATATATGCACTAGGGATGTCATATCTATTAACAGGTGTCAAGTGATTTACCTTTGCTGTTACCCTGACTGCTGTATAAGTTGTGTGTTATGTCCTTCAATTAACAAAACCATTGCTTACCGGTTACACAGGGTATTGTAGGACCACTTGTGACACACCTGTGAGCTGTCCACAGCAAACATCCATCTGCAAAGATGCCCCACCACTTAGTTATTTCAACACATCTGTCCATACCTGTGGTGCATCTTTCTGTATTCAGCATATCACCATATACAGTTGGCAATGTTGAGGCTGCATTGCAGCTGCATGATGTACTAGGATACATGCCACCTGCATACATCAGCAACTGCACATGCATGTTATCTGAACGCACAACACTACATGTACAGGTGTGTAGGTCCTACAATCTTGACATTTGGTCATGTTTGTAGGCATTGCAATTGGTGGATATGTGTAATGACATACATGACACATGGACTGTTGTATGATATGATGGGTGACCAGTACAGAGGGGATGTTACCTCTGTCAACATTGATATCACACCTTATGTACTGTTAGCATTCAGCAGCCATGGACCTACATTCCATGTGCATGTGTGTAATGGCTGTAGCCACCTGTTTGCACAAAGGACTAGAACAGCTATGCTATTTACAGGTATGTTTTGTGTGTGTGTGTGTGTGTGTGTGTGTGTGTGTGTGTGTGTGTGTGTGTGTGTGTGTGTGTGTGTGTGTGTGTGTGGCATGTACATATCCAGGGCAGGTACATCCATGTCATATCCATATATGAGGGTATGTACTGGTGTATAGCAACAGACATCTGCTAATGGTGGCAGTACCGAGGGCCCATGGTATGTGTACAGCTGACCTGGTCACAGACAGTGGTATCATTGCATTGCATGACACATGATGCAACTGTGTCAGTACATGTGTACTCTCTACAGTTGCTGTAGAGCTTAGTACAGTACACAGGTCAAGGGTCACATGGTGGTGTACTCTTCTATGTCATACAACATATATGGTTGCATGTTGGTGGCCCGATGGCATGGTGGTGTCTGCAGTTTACATCCTAGAATGCAGCATGTGACACTGTATCCTGCACATGGCTCATCTGTGATGTCTTTCGTGGGGGGACCAGTCAGTACATGTGAGTGGCCTTTATGTATGTGGGTACCCCACCTGGAGTGGTCTGTACCTGTGTTATGGCCCACATGTCTGGTTCTGAGGTATATGGTGGTAGTGTTAGGTTCTAAGATATATGGTAGTAGTGCTATTGTGCAATACAGAGCCATCAGTCAGGTGTTCCTCACTGCACAGATGTCAGTACTCCCCATTGTTGGATCTATAGTGACCAGCTGTGAATATGGACGCTACACATCTAGCACTGGTTAGCATAAGAAAACAATGCAGTTGTCCTGTAAGTGTATGGGAGTTAACCTGTGTTTAGGACATTTGCCTTGGAATGGCACTGTGCGGGCAGATGCAACTTGGGTAATATCCACACTCCCTTGTATCATGGATGCATGTGATATGTGACAAAGGCCTGCCTACTGTCAGCCATGTCATAACAGAATGACAGCTGATGTTGTGTAAAAGACCAGTGTCAAATATATGTAGAGCAACATTCCTGCTAACAATGACAACTACTAACACCAGAGCCCATTACAATGTGTTTTTTACATCTACCTGTAATACCATGGCCACTGTGGCCCTCCATGTTTAGCATCAGAGTGCATACCAGTCAGCCCTGTGCTACTAGGAGTATGAGCATGCCCAGTATATCCTTGTGTAGATGGACACATAGTAGTGCATTCCGACCAGCCCTGTGCTACTAAGTGTGTGAGCATGTCCCCTGTGCTACTAAGTGTATGAGCATGCCCAGTATATCCTTGTGTAGATAGACACATAGTGCATTCTGAACAGCCCTGTGCAACTGTGTGAGCATGCCCAGTGACACCTTGTGTCACTTATGTGCCTTTGTGTATGGGCATGGCCATTGTAACCCTGTATAGTGGTAGTAGTCATCCATTCCACAGATGGCATACTCCAGGTCAGGATGGATTACTACTTTAAACATACAGGTTCACAGGTATGTACATCTTAACTGCCAGCATCTCTGTTGATGTCCGCATTCCCAGATGGTCATAATGACAGCCTTGACATGTGTAGTCTGTGTGGCGCGATTTGTACGTATGTAGTATTGTAATAATAATCTGTAAATAGGCAGGTGTTCCGTACCCGTCACTGGCATGTGTGTGTGTGTGTGTGTGTGTGTGTGTGTGTGTGTGTGTGTGTGTGTGTGTGTGTGTGTGTGTGTGTAAATGTCTGTCCCCATTTGCCAGTGGACTCTAAATTGCTTTTAGACTGCCCACACTCCATACATTTCTTATACCCACCATTAGCAAGGCTGATGATGTAACTTATCTACAAATACTCCTCTGGGAGTGCTGTGTCTCAGTAATTTTGGTAGTAAGTTCTGTAATTGCATAATGCTGTAGTGTAATAAAGTAGTTAGGTCGGCGTTCTAGTCCCACACTTGCCATGTGTCCGTGTGTCCCCATTTGCCTGAGGACTGAGTAATGCTTTTATACTGCTCACACTCCATACATTTCTTATACCCACCGTTATCAAGGCCAATGATGTCATCCATCTACAAATACAATTCTGGGAGTGCTGTGTCCCAGTAATCTCAGTAGCGCATTCTGTAACTGTGTAATGTTGTAGTGTAATAAAGTAGCAAGGTCGGTGTTCTAGTCCCACACTTGCCATGTGTGTGTGTCCTCATTTGCCTGAGTAATGCTTTTATACTGCTCACACTCCATACATTTCTTATACCCACCGTTATCAAGGCCAATGATGTCACCCACCTACAAATACACCTCTGGGAGTGCTGTGTCCCAATACTCTCAGTAGCATGTTCTGTAACTGCGTAATGCTGTAGTGTAGTGAAGTAGTTAGGTCGGTGTTCTAATCCCAGACATACCAACTGTGTGTGTGTGTCTGCCTGCATGAGACAAGTACAGTGCTTTGTAGTATTCACCATAGTGCGTGCCCTAAATATGTGTTGCTGCAGTGTGATACGGTAGGGGTTTGTATACAGGACATGGCAAATGTAATGTTTGTCTGTCAGAGCCTGTGTAGAGGTGGCCGTGATTGTCTTACCATTGGACATGTTTGTGAGTGAGTTTTGTAGTTTTCCTATATAGTATCCATCTTATGACATATTGGCCACCTCACGAGGAGTACAGCTGTCAGTCGGCCACAGCACTGTGTTGGCAAGCCATACCCATACATCTGGCAAAAGGGCTGGTGAACTAAGTATGCAGCCCTACTAGTACCCGGTATATTTCCCACACCCATGTGCCATGCACATACAACTTTGCCTAGGATATCCCACTATGTTGCTAGTAACATGCACATTGAGGACAGATAGTAGGCATGATGTGACTGCAGTGGCCTGCAGAGGACATGGCACCCTGTACAGCAGTACAATAGGCACATATATGCGGACATTGTGCCTTCATTATGTTCCACACTGAATGGCTGCAACATATGTGATGCCATCATATGTGATCCCGTAAGGCCAGACAATGCTGTACACGTGTCCTGTATGGGCCCATGCCACTGACATCATGGAATGCCTGTCCATTCTATCTATGCAGGTGCAGGGCCGACCTGCTCACTATAAGCAGGTTTTGCCACACCAGGCCAGTATTGGCATATCGGGGTATAACAGGGTGTGTACACTACATGTGTCTGCCAAACCAGGTACACCTATACATTATTGTGGGACATGCACATCCCAGGCAATGTCCATGTGAAGGACTATCAAACACAGACATGGCATGCATTGCAAAGCTATGGCCCTACACATTGGTAACCAGGATGTCAGGCCAGATAATGCAGTACCCATCTGTGTGGGACATTGCAGACACTACACCCCTGCATTGCACACCATTGTCGGGTGACACGATGGCAAGGATTACCCCTCACCCAGCCTTGTACAGCCATCTTGCACAGCCAAACACTACACATCCATGGAGCAATGCATACCTGCATGACAGTAATGGCACCCTGTGTCTGTGTGTGGGTTGTGATGCTCCCAACCACACTCCCAGTATAAACCTCGTTGGCATACCAACAGTTGTCAAGCACTTTCACATTCCCTAGCCCATAGAACCTCCAGATATCCCTTGTGGTGCATGTGGTCCTGTGCATTACTGCAGTGTGGCAAACTAAGTAGTTACACTGTGTATTTGCCGCCCTGGCAAAGGTGTCAATGCATGTCCATTAGAGTGTGGTTGTGGTGACAATGGCATCTGTTCACATGGACTGACATGTGTGCCACACCTAATGTATGTCTACTATATCTGCTACAGATGGCACTCACTCACCTACATACATGTTCTTACATCACTGCAACATGTCACCTCTGTGGCACATGTAGTAACATCATGCACATGTAATAGTAATGAGTAGTCAGGGGTCTGCCCCTGTACTATTCAGCGTGTGGTAGATGATGCTTATGGTTAAGTCTCCAAGCCCTTCCCTGGTGTACATTGTCTGTCCTGCACACACATTCTCTGGTGGATGTGAAGGTGTACACCTGCACAGCAGCAGTATGTGTATTGTAACAGATGGAAATGGTCAGGTGATGGCCTCTGCACCTATTGCAGTCTTCCTCTAGCTGATTGCATGTGGTACAGCTGTGATGGTGTTCCCATAGCCATCCGCATGATAAACACAGTACACTATCTAGGGAAACATTATTATCTGGCCATGACAGTCGCTGTGAGTGGTACCTGGATGTGGTGTTCTGACACAGCATCGCAGATGATATCTGGATGTACCTCAATCATTTTCCACAGTGGGAAATAGCCTAATGACAGGAGAGTGATGTGCCACACAACTACAGCATGTAAGTGTAGCTATGCTGCATTGAGACTACTGCCTGTTTAACATGTGTGTGGTAATGGCTATTCTGCATGTTAAAACACAGACATGACAGTACTCTGTTCATGAGGGCACCCCATCTGTAGGGCCATCTGTGAACAGGTCAGTGTGTGCAACCATTTATTTCCTGTGTTACACACTGAACACACTTCTGTGCACAGCAGAAGCATGGTGTGATGATTGCAGACAGTACATGATGATAGGGATGTGTTACTGCCATGGCATCCCTGACTGGACATGTGTCACATGCAACAGTAGTATGACTGACACTGTGTGGGATTCCCAGTGACAAGCCAATGATGGGCAACTGTTCATAGTTATGGTCACACGTCTACTACACATTGTACAGTTGCCATGCGGTATATATGCATGTGTTGTGCTCCCTCTGAAAATGTATACCATCTGTTGTGTTGGGTTGCTGGTGATATCTATGCATACTGTCATAGATAATCCTGTATGTTGTTGTCTATCCCTAAGCCATATGTGGGTTTAAAATGCAACACCATAGGCTGAATGGGTTGGTAGGTCTGCCCTATACATAGCTGTCCATTACACACACATGCCCACTGGACACATGAAACTCTTGTAATATGCATCATAACATACTACTGTTATCCTCACCACTGTCCCTCAGGCACACAGTCCTGGTATGCACATCACCTACATGATCCAGATACACGTGAGGAGGACAACCCCATTGTACACAAAACACTACCGGTCCCTCTATGGTTACCCCATTTACCTTTATCATGATGATGATGTTGCACACAGCACATTGCAGGAGTACTGTTCATACATAATGATTGGACAGGTACTGTTGTGTTAATGTACATTACATGCACAAAGTGGTGTATACGGCCAATGTACAACTATTTGCGTGTATGACTGACACATGTCAGTCTGTGGGAGTCTTGTGATCACATAGAGCAACACCACTACATAATACAGGCGTCGCTGGTGTTTCCCATTTCATTCGTTTGTAATGCTTCATTGCCACATGGTATGTCTCTGATACATCTCTATAAATGTATGTACCTATATGTTGGACATAAACACTCACATGTACATCTACATGATGGGATACATTCCTATACTGTTGAATGACTGCGCTGTATGATATCTTCTGGTTACAGCCTCTTACACTCGATTAGCCTCTACATTGCTTAGCCAATGCAATACTCGCATACTGGTAAGCCAAACACGCTTACACCTGCTTGATCCCGCACTTTCTAATGCACCAGCATTGGTACTTGCATCTGTCACTCACACCCCTGGGTGTGAGCGAGGACCACAATATTACCTTGTGATGCCTATTACATTGTACTACATGACTCCAGTATCGGGATTGGCCGCCCATTAGGCGATGGCATCACGTTCGACTGTACGGAATCAGTGGCCTGTCCAGTAACACAATCATATTTGTGTGTACCTCATACAATGTGTTACCACCTTATGATGCCTATTACATCAGAATACATGAATACAGTATCGGGAATGGCTGCCTATTAGGCTATGGCATGGTGTTCGACTGTACGGAATCAGCGGCCTATCCAGTGAATCATTCATATTCGTGTGTTCCTCTTAGGCATACCTTGTGATGCCTATCACATTTGGACTACATGACTACAGTCATAGCTGACCTTAGGCATAGGCTAACTAAGCAGCCGCTTAGGGTGCCGCTTTAGTGCGGGCACTTTACCAGTATTTATTTGGTGTAGGTAGACCAGGACGGGGGCACTGGGTGGTGTGGTGGCGGGTGCCATTGTGCCCTCTGCCTAGGGCACCAGTTGACCTAAGGCCACTCCTGACTACAGTATCGGGAATGGCTACCCATTAGGCAACCACATGATGTTCAACTGTACGGAATAAGCGGCCTGTCCAGTGAATCATTCATAATTGTGTGTTCCTCTTCCAATCTGCTCCCACCTTGTAATGCCTATCACATCAGACTACAAGACTACAGTATCGGGAATGGCTGCCCATTAGGCGACGGCATGGTGTTCAAATGTACGAAATCAGCAGCCTGTCCAGTGAATTAATCATATTTGTGTGTTCCGCATACACTCTGCTCCCATCTGGCTGATACATGGGAACCGAGACCCTGCAGTACAAACAAGTAGTTGGGTTGTGGTAGCCACATCCGTCGGACGGGTCATGCCACCTTCTCAATTGGCCAAGGTTGGACTTTAGGGTTACCACCTGTCCTACTTTGTGAGGGACACTGCGAAAATAATCAAGACATAGCACATGTCCAGATTACAGGATATTATTATATTCTACATTTCATTAATAATTGCATACAACAGTTATTTTATATATGACACTTCTATATGTTATGTGAAGTAGCATAAGCAATTCAAATGCAACTAGATTAAGCTTTTATTTGTGCAAATAAGTGTAATCCTGTACTATGCACAGCTGTAGGTATATTTAGTCCTGGAAAGTCTGACATTTCTACAGAACATGTCCCACTCTGGCCATTTGGAAAGGTGGCAACCCTATAGGACCTGTATGTAGAGACATCAGACTTTGCAGGGCAATACACCCACAGCCAGTAGAAAGGGGAGTACTTCACTGTTTTGCCTAAATAAAAGGTTACTCTTGTAGCATTATAGTTGCTTATACTGTTACCTATAACGTTTATGTGTTTCAGAGGAACATAATTGTTTTATGCTACTATTACAGACAATATAGGTAGTCTTTGCCCGAAATCACAGGACATTTGCCTTAATTACAGTTATTATGTGGGACACAACTGCCCAAAGGGGAGTATCCCTCGCAAAGGTGAACAGGTGGTAACCCCAAACCTATTATTCTATCAACTTTCTAAGGTAGTCAGCGGAACATGCACTTTCTCTCAGTATCAGACCTCTCATATGAATGGGGAAGAATAAACACTGAATCAGGGTCACTGCATAATGACCTCAGGGACACATTTAGAGGGTTGGTGCTATTAACCTGACACATTGATGGACACAGAGCACATATGTATTCATACACATTGTCTGAGGTACATATTGTTTATGACTCTTACATGTTGTCATTATTCATTACGTGTATTCCACCACCTTTCCTCCTAATATCACTAGTTCTAGAATGGTTTAGTTGGGACTGTGTTAGATTCTGATTCGTAATCATGGACGTCCCTAGTAATCGGGGACAGTTCAATGATATGGTCCCTATGTGTTCCCCCAGTGGTTTACGGACTGTCCAGTAGATGTGCTCTTACAGTTTGGGAGGTATAGGTGTCTGCTATACCCACATTGGAATATTACTTACACCCACAGGGCGGTCCTAATATGTGTCTGCCAGCCAACACCTGCACGCCTAGCCCCATAATCGCATACCCATAGTTCCCCCACCTGCCACTATTACTGTGGGAGCAGGTGGACGCAGGTGGGATATGAACACACCCCTACACACTGCCCACTCTCCCCGTGTCGGGACACATGTCGTACGTTGTGTCAATCCATGTGTTATCAGGCTTGCACAACTAACTGTTCCATGTACAGCTACATCCTGGTCGTAATTGTGTTCCCCCATTGGTTGGAAGTACCAAATTTTTGGTGTCCAACAAGGGAAGTTGCTGTCCATGTTTAAAGTGTAGACCTTGTAGATCTCTCCCACTGGTAGTTTCCTGCTGGTGGTCTGGGAAGCAGTGTTGTATTTACCTTTATTGCGTGTCTGTATGTCTCACCGGCCTAGCTGGGGGGGGGGGGTGGTATGTAGACGTTTGTTGAGTGGACCTCCCACCAACATATGCCCGGTCTAAACATGTTACCTGTAACTGATGTAACATAACTAGGTATATACATGTGTATATTTACTGTAACATATATATATATCTATTTACATTAATATATACAGACATATCTGCATTTGTATTTATACATGTATATTCATATCTTGCTAGTGCCTTATTCATTATAACACCGACACACTCCAGTTATCTTGTAATCGGTATGTAGCACGTTATACAGCGGACAGATGTCGCTATATGTTCATGTATGGATTACCGATGGTAATTGGAATGTGATAGTGTGATTCGACCCATCCCTCATCTGCACAGCCTATTATTCCATCTACTGTCGATGTTTACATGGGCACATTCCTATTATTTATGTCAACAAATGGAATGCATGCATTACAGAATTTGTACTTCAACATATATTGTTGTCTGCATGTGAGTATGCATATATACCTATTACGACCTAGCTGACCTCCACAGGGCGGTCCATTAGAACCGGCCCATCCAACCCTGGCACGTCTGGATCCATAATTGCATACCCATAGTTCCTCCACCCCACCAGTGTTAAATTTACATGCGTAACATCCATTATCCACTTGTTATCGCAGCCATGACACACCTTTACACATTTCCCTCTCCAGAGCTTTTAGGGCCCTGCACACATTCTGTCCCACCTCGTGTATTCACAGGGTCTCCCGCCATGTATATTTGCACATTTCCTGGGGTTATAGAATATGGCCATTTGCGCTTTACAATTTTTGGAGGTCCCAGCATGGGACTACATTCCGTCTGTGTGTAAAGTAGACCTAGAATTTCAACGATGTTACTCCCACTGGTAAAACCCTGCCTGTGGTGTGAGTAGCAGTGCTCTGCTCACTCCTGGGCAGCCAATGTCCATTCTTTATATGTATATATATATATATATATATATATGTATATATATATATATATATATATATATATATATATATATATATATATATATATATATATATATTTCTCATGTATGTAAATATATATCTATACACACATATATGTGTGTGTGTGTGTGTGTGTGTGTGTGTGCGTGTGTGTGTGTGTGTTCGTGTGTGTATATATATATATATATATACATATACATATATATATATATATATATATATATATATATATATATATATATATATATATATATATATATATATATATATATATATGTATACACACACACACACATATATATATATATATATGTATATAAATTACATCTGTACATACAAACATACATTTCCTATACACATATATATATATATATATATATATATATATATATATATATATATATATATATATATATATATATATATATATATATATATATATATATATATATATATATATATATATATATATATATACATATGTGTATGTGTGTATATTACATCTGTACATACAAACATACATTTCCTATGCTGGGAGCTGCTTACACCCGCACAGGCGCACTCGCCTATGCTTACTGTGCGTTACATATGTTTATTGCCGCTTATATGTGCTTATTTGTGCCTTATATATTATAACAATACCACTTTGATTGAAAGGATCTGGTTAATAGTCCCATGTGATACACACGTTCACCTTTACATTCTTAAATGTCAGCTTTACAGCAGAGCAACATTCATTCCACAAGGAAAATTATATGGGCTATTGTCGACCTTGAACCATGAATGCCTTTTCGTTAGGTGGAACTCTAACCACTACATTATTGGTGTTCTGCCTCATTTATATGTATACCCATTGTGCATAGTTACCCGAACACATGCCTCATCACTTCACTTACACAGCAGACATCCATTTTCCTGTTGAGAAAAATGCACTACTACACACACGCCATTCTCTATTCCCTACTGCTCTGGACTCATGCCGCATGTTGACTCACTCCGAGGATATTCAGACCTCAAAGCCTATAGTCCTGGCACATACGTGTGTTTGATTGTCAGGGTGTTCATATAGTCTTCCGGGTTTAGGCTTGTCCAACTGGGGACCTGGACTGCCCTGTATCTAGTTGAAAGTCAGACTTAGCAAGGGGAGATTGTTTGTTCCACTTTTAGCATCCTACCTGTGGATTGGGATGCAGAGGTGTGCTCACCTATGGCCATCCTGATATATAACAGCACTAACTATTACGGGGATTTCCTATATTGTGACCATGTTCATTCTTCATATCTACATATATTTATATATATATATATATATATATATATATATATATATATATATATATATATATATATATATCGGTCTGTACATACACATACATATACACCTACATGTTCATTTACATTTCCTATACCGTTAAATCACCACCACTTACCGTTGGGCATACATGCTTGCATACCCACTTACGTCTCGGGTTGCCACCTTTTCATATGGCCAAAGCAGGGCATTTTCAGGACACACATCAGATTTTATGGGCCGACAGATACCCACGGTCAGTACAAAGGTTAGAACTTTACTTATTTGCCTAAATGAAATCTTATTCTTGTAGCAGTTTAGTTGCATAATCTGTTTCTTGTAACTTAAGTATTTTACATAAATAACTGTTTTATGCAACTGTTACATGAAATATGGGACATATTTCCTACAATCACAGGTCATTTGCCATTGTATTATATTTGGTCTGGACACAACTGCCCAAAAAAGGACTGTCCCTCGCAAGGTGGGGCAGGTGGTAACCCTACTTACATCTGCTTTAAAGCACCTTAAGCACCCTATATCCGACTGCCACTATGCAAATGTGTATGGTATATATTCCCAATAATGCACATGGGGAGACATGCATCACGGTCAGGTGTTTAATCCCTCACAAAGTGGGGCAGGTGGTAACCCTACTTACATCTGCTTTACAGCACCTTAACCACCCTGTATCCGACTGCCACTATGCGAATGTGTAAGGTATATATTCCCGATAATGCACGTGGGGAGACGTGCATCACGATCAGGTGTTTAATCCCTCACAAGGTGGGGCAGGTGGTAACCCTACTTACGTCTGCTTTAAAGTGCCTTAAGCACCCTATATCTGACTGCCACTATACAAATTTGTAAGGTATATATTCCTGATAATGCACGTGGGGAGACGTGCATTACAGTCAGGTGTTTAATCCCGGGTCATAGGTTCTGCAGGACCAGCTGGAGGCTGAGCAGACTTGTGGACAACTATTGCTCATACAACTTGTGTCCAGATGTATACAGGACTGGACATCATGTCGTGACACCAAGTCTAATGTTTAGAACAGATACATATCCCATGAGGGATATCCAAAAATTGTGGGGACCAATGACCTTCTTTGCTTTACGGCTGTAAGGTAGAGTTATACATGCAAGGTATACATAGTTTGCAATCCTGAGACTGCCTAGGGTGAGACTGTCTATTAGATATGGGTAGGGGTCACTATGTGCAGATATGGCCACGCCTATCTAGCAGCCCAAGTATGGCTGGTTGTGGTGGACATTCAGGAAGGGGGGGGTGGTGTGCTGTGAAGGGGGTGATGGGTATTCAATTATGTATCCAGGTGTGTTGGGGTTGGATGGCTCAGTTCAGGCCAGACCATTATGTGGGTATGTGCCGGTAACGTTTATTTACATGTGTATTGCACATTTTAATGTTCACATGTTTGTGGGATTGTATTGCGGATGTGTATATTTGTTCTTTAGTTATCTTCCTGATTCACCCACTACTCCCTCATAGACCTCCAGTTCTCCTATTGTGCATCCAACCCAGTGTCCCCTTGGTGAATTATAACATTACCTGTCACCCCCACCCCCATATTCCACAGACAACATTCATCCCTTCTCTAGTTGATGGCCCATGGCACAGTCAACAGAACACATTGCGTGCACTACATATCTCTGGGATCAATATGGTTGTGAGGTCTACACTAACATTTCAGATCATCCACATGCTGTACTTCACGCACATAGGTACACGCAAATACTTATCTTTTATAACATGGTAGGTAGACCCGGGTAATATCTGTTCATCTATGCGCTGTCCTGACAAGGACGACTTGGACCGCGAATGGGCAGATATGGGGCGAATGCTCTGACCATTGGTAGGGTTGCCACATTTTTATATGACCTGGATGGGACATTTTCGTGGCACACATCTGAGTTTACAGGCCAACACATACCCACGGTCATTACAAAGGATAGTACTTTAGTTTCATGCCTACATATAAGCTTTTATTGTTGTAGCAGTGTAGTTGCTTATTCTGTTTCATTTACTTGCTTATTGTGTTTCTTGTAACATATAGGTATTTTATATACAGACATACGTATTGTATGGGACTATTACATAACATATGGGACATAAGTATGTCCTACTATTGCAGAACATTTCACATTTATTATAGTTTTGGTATGGACACACCTGCCTAGAGTGGGACTGTCCCTCACAATGTAGGACAGGTGGTAACCCAAACCATTGGGCTAGGCTTGGCAATTGGCAGCGTGCTAACACGATGTGTTTTGCTTTCACTTGGTATAACTAGTGACAATACAATGGAATACGGGCACGGGGTTTTAAATATCATTTGTTCGAGGGACTCAATATTCAGCTCCGTGCCTTTGTGTTTACTTCTTATTGTGGTGTTCACAATGATGTCTCGTATGCTTTGCATACATTTCAGTGTCCACGGACACTGACAAGAGTAATTACTATTAGAGGCAGGCTGTACTAGTCAGCATTTTAGGTTGCGCGTATGCAGCCGACATGTGCACCCCTCCGTGCAGCTCTTGGACATGCCCCCTGCACTCGTACATGTTTCCAATGCATGTGGCCGTTACGGCAGCGCACCTTCATTAATATGCATGTGGTGCTGCTGCGCCATCTCTACGCCACACGGTCAGCGCAAGGCTAATGCCGTCCTTGCGCCGAGATTCATGAATCCCGGGGATTGTGTCTCACAACATAACATTTATTCCTGCCAGTACCATGAACTCTAACTGTATTATATTATATTATATTATATTATATTATATTTCTTGATCATGAAAGGAAACAAATATCCATTTCTGTCTGCCCTTTAAGTGCATTTAGCATTCTGTCTCCCTAACATTAAGTTATCCATCTCTCCCATGCTATCTTCCCTATTTACCACACAATCTTAATCAATGTTTATCAACCATGAGCCTTCTCTGTCAATAAATACTTCCACAAATCTGGAAATAGTTGTTTTTTGCCCCTTCTTGTTCAGGCTAACTACTTTCCATTTTCTTTACATAATATTGTGTACCCTTATGTCATGTAGTCTCCAGTAAGAAGATATCCAGCTCTTTTATGCTCTAGTCATAGTCATATATATTCCCTGTCCATTCCATGCACCCTTCTTGTGCCTTTTGCATATATTTCTTCCTGGAGCCTGATATCCTTATCTGTGCATAGGGGTAGACAGTGTAAGAGGGTCTTTGTTAACAATCCTGGGTACATACTCTTGGTGGACATTAAGAACTCATTCTTCCACACTTAGGTGAAACGTTCATTTGAGACTGAACCATATTTTTCCTGGATACACCCAGAGTTCTGGTTTGTCTTCTCCAGCAGGCTAATGGGGACTCTTTTCCTTTGGTTCCATACAGAGCACTGCATATAAATGCAAGGTCCAGCCATAAAAAGCATACCATTATTTCATTTTTTTAATGTTGATATTACATTCATAGTGTAGACATGAAATCCAAAATTCCACAGTTTTGCCCACATTTCTCAGTGGCTGTTCTTCCTTGTACCTTTGTAATTCAGAGTTCTAGGCTGGGTAGCATAAGGTGGGGGTTCGATTTGCTTTAAAACTGAGCTTCAGTTGGCTCAGGTTGTGATAATTTTAGAAACTCTTTTACTTTTCAGTATGACGTGAGCAGGAGTAAGTTGTAGCAATCCTCTCATTTATAGTGCAGTCTGCTGTGTTAAGACACTCCTACAGTTTTGCTTTCTTCATCAGCTTTATTTGTGCCACCAAACTCTGGAAATTCTCAATGATGTCATCATATGGATTAATAATGAGTTCATGGCTTTCTCAGTACTTCTTCAGTTGTTTTTGGAAGATGGTTCAGATTATCTAAATGACTAGATAATTGACTTTAAGATGTCCCTGACCATTGCTTTGAATGTTCTCACCCTTTGCTATGGACATCTTGCCCCTTCTAAAAGCATTCAAACCATGGATTGATTCTGAGCTCCACACCTTGTGACTCAAAAGGATGCAGGTTGAAGAGTCATTGGAGACAAGCATATATATGGAGATATAAATTTGACCTGGATGGACACTATCTTCATTGCCAATCTAAGATCTCTCATAAGAAGGCAACATATTTATTGAGAGAGATTTCAATCATAGCCAAATGACAAGCTATGATTTTTGCTGAGGACAACAGGCTTTGTAAACCAAAATGTCTTAGAAGTTATAAAGCTTTTATATTACACCATTGTGAAATGACCACTTCATTCTTTTCAGGCAAAATTATCTCTGTTAAGTCTACACTTTCTTGTTCTGACTCCAAGGGCTGTGCAATTGTCCAGGCTGAGAGAAGATCTTCTTTTTCCTGGATGACATCAGATCTTCTCACTCCTGGATGGTGTGCCACAGTCCTGCTTATAATAATCTAACAGTCAGGGCAGAAAATGAAGGCTATGCATAGGTAATTAACTGTTTCTTGTGGTGCAGGATTGGATTCCCTCAGCCTCCATTTGTCAATTGTGTGACTATGAGCATGTTACTTATGCAGACAATGCTCCTGGGCTGAGTTTGAGAAAGGTCTGTGTGGATTACTGCTCTGCCCTGGTTAACAAAAAAATATATATCATGGGTCATGGCTGATCTCTCTATAGCTTTAGACACCATCTGCTGTAGTAACCTAACAGAATATAGAATGTCTACATACTTACTATGGTCACTTCACTATCATCATAGATTGGTACACCCCAACCTTTCAGGATGTACCCAGAGACCTGTTTCAAGTTTTAACACATCACAACTCTATTAGATGGAGTCTGGCATTCAGGATCACGTTCTGGATCATAGTTTACTATCAAAATTGTGGAATTCACAACTGCAAACATTGATATCCTGAACGCATATCATCGCCTTATGAATATTAATGAGGTCAGATGATCGACCCATACCATCGACAGTCCGTTTTCGATGTTAATGTTGACAGTTGCTGTTTACAGACATGCTACATTTCTCTGCCCTGTTAATGATCTTCTTAACTGCTATTCACTTGACTGTTGACATACTGACTATCACTCCTACCATGTTCGAACAGGAGCTAGAGCAGGAGCTATTTTGATTGTAAACCTCTGGATCAGTTACTTTTAAAAGTAGTCATATTGCCCACAGAGGACTTATTATAGGCAAAGTTCTATCTTACTACTGCTGTGCTAATAATAGACATCTTCACTTCTTCTACTTTCAGGAACATATCACAATGGTGATTTCATTAGCAGATTATCCAGAAGCTGCTCATCACTGGCCTATTTGTAATCACTTGAAACTGAACACTTTTGGACTAAAAGTCTTCACTCGGTATACCCCCTTGATGTTTTCATCAGCTTTGCTGCTTCTGTCTATTATTTTCTAACACTGCAATAAGATGAAGCTTGCATCTAAAGTGTGCAATGTTAGCATCATCTTCAATGTTTGTCTGACATTTACAGAACAGGTGCATGCCAAGTTCAAGTAATCTTTCTTTCATCTGAATAATATTGTCAGGATTAAGCACTTGTTACCTCTGGATGATGCTTTTGTGGTTATTCATGCCCTGGTTTCTGCTGTCATGGACAACTGTGATATTCTTTGCATTGAGATTCCTGACACTGACTGGTACAAAATTTGGTAGTGAAGTTACCTAATGGTAGACATCATTACCAGCATACAAAAGTCATGCTGCAGACATTGCCCTGACTTCATATCCACTTCCATTTACTTTTCAAAACCTTGATGTTGGTCTTTTTATCTCTGGATGACTTGGGTCCCATATAACTGAGGAAGCTAATTGCTCCTTATTATTCATCAAAAGTGTTGTGATCTGCTGATCAAAATCTTGCAGAAGTTCCTATAGCACAGAATGAAGCTTTTAGTGTTTGGGCGTTTGCTTTTCAGGACTTGTACCAATGAAACCTACTACTTTGATTACACATGGAGTGTTCAACTCTGGTCTGCTTTAAGAGCTCTGAAAATGCATATTTATCCTTCCTTCCCTTTAATGGCAGCTCCATAGAACAAATTGCATGTTTGCCTTTGTCTGTAATTACTACTGTCTTAACTCTCCATACTGCTCTTTTAACTTATTGTTTTAACTATTCAAGTGCCTTGTTTTAAGCATACAAATATACTGACGTTAAAGCTTAAGTATGTCACCTAGGCTTGTTCACTATGATCTTTACAGGGTTCAGTTTACTAGAACTGTTTTCTTTCTCTCTTTCTTTCTTGAGTTCATCTCCCTGAGAATATACAGAAGCATTCTGTTTATGCTGCAACTGCCTTATCACTCTTATCCTAGAGGTCCAGTTCAGTAGTGATAATGTCCCCAGATCTTTTTCCTGATCTGCTGTCGCCATTTAGCTTCTCCAGAGATATTTAGTACCGGGGTTGTTATACCCAAGTGCAATACTTTGCATTTGTCTGCACTGAACTACCTTTCATCCATCTTGGTGAGCCAGTCAAAATCCTTCCTTAGACCTCCCATCATCCTCCCACCACTACTCTTACATTTATGATGTCAGAGATGAGGACAGTCCTGTTCTCTGTTCCCTCATTTCTCTCAGAGCTACATTCTAGTCTTAAGACTTTCAGCCAGAAACAGATCTGAAATTCCTTCACAGACTAGGCAGAGGTCACCTCTAAGTAACTCATAAAGCTAAACCATAGTGACAGCTTTTGAAGCCTTTCTGAATAGTTTGGGTTTTCTCATCTTTATTTGAAGAAGTCATCGTATTTTTCCAAGTTCTTTGAAGTGGGTTGTTTTGAAAGCTACAAAGTTCAGCACTATATTCGATAACAGATTTAAGTACTGAGAAATAAAGGGGTAGAATAATCTCACAGGAGACTAAATATGCTTTTTATGGAATTAGACTGGCTATAGAATACATTTTTCTGACTCTTGTAGATAAATAACAGTCTTGTCTAAATGTTATTACAAAATGCAATATTGTATTTAATAAGTTATCCCAATTCAGAATAAAGACATACTGATCACTCCTGAGTAACTAAACATGCCCTATAGCATTAGATTGGCTGTAGTATACTGTTTTCAGAGTCTTGTGGATACACACTAGGCAAAGGTGTTTTATTTCTGACTGTTATCCCTAGACAGTTAATGATGACGTCATGTTTATGATCTAACAATCTGCTTAGTATTTTGTAGAAGTTTAGCATCTTATTGTTGAATTGATTATGCTACCTAGTCAGCAATTACCAACATATTTGCTTTTCCAGAGCACATTTTTACTGTTATGTGAAAGAAAAATAGTCAAAAATGAAAAGAAGGTCCCCAGTACTGACCATTGAGGGGCATCACTAGTAGCCTTATTGAGATTGACAGGTACCCCATGGCTTGTTGTGCCATGTCACTTAACCAGTTTTTATCAGTTGAACTACATTTGGATTAACAATTAGTGTTTTTAACTTTATAATTATTACTTTATTTATTTATTTTTATTTATTTATTTTATTTTATTTTGTTTACCGGGTATTGTCCGACTAGGCACAAGTCCCATTTTCATAGGAGGCCTGCGGAGAAACGCTCCACATGTACAACTAGATACTCTTAAACAAACAATTTGAACATGTATTATTACTTTATGTAGAGTATTGTCGGATGTTTCAGCAATGCCAGTCTTTCATCAAATGTTAATGCTATCTGTGCATAGAAGGACATAAGATTCAAAGGTAGGTCAGTTTCTCTTTCTTCAACAATACATACTGTTTCACATCTAACATAAGTAGGTTGCAGAAGTAGATTCCATGTTCCATTTTTGATAACATCCTCAGTAAATATCTCCATGATTTTCACACAATGCTAATCAGCCTGATAGGTTTGAAATTATTGGGGTCAAAATTTATCCCCTATGTGAATTGGTACCACTACAGCCTGTAATCATAGGTTATGTACATGTCTATATGGAAACATTTTCTGTAAAGTAATTGATAGTAGTTTAGACAATGGAATGAATGTACATCATACACCCTACTGGAGAAAAAATGTTCCCTAACAGGGTGCTGTTGTACAGGTAAAGCCCAGTCTGCCATGAAGGAGAGACTGAAAAAAGCAAATAGTCACCATTTTTATGCTCACTAAATATGACTTTGCTGTTTAGAAAGCATAATAATAATAGTAATAATAATAATAATAATAATAATAACAATAATAATAACAATATAGGTCAAGAAAAACACATAACTAAAAAAAGTAACTGAAATAGCAGTTACAAGAACTTGCTGTTTAGTGAGGTAGAAAATTAAACAAAAAAGTACAATTGAGAGAGTCTGTGTTTGTGTACGTGTACGTGTGTGTGTGTGTGTGTGTGTGTGTGTGTGTGTGTGTGTGTGTGTGTGTGTGTGTGTGTGTATGTGCGTGTGTGCGTGTGTGCGTGTGTGTGTGTGTGTGTGTGTGTGTGTGTGTGTAACAGAGAGAGTGATGAAGCAATAGAAAAGGACAGTGCATACCTCTCAACTTCTTTGCTCAAGAACGTGGTTCCAAAAGACTTTATATCACGCATTCATTATCTGAGCAATACGAAGTACAGACTTATAATATTTAGCTTTATTGACAAACCGTAATCCTCAGTGATTTACCAGAAAAAGAAGGAGGCAAATCAGGGACATTCTGCAAAATCAAGTACAGTTGAAAGGAAGGGGGTGTTGCAATTATTTGTGATTTTGCTTCATTCATTTGATCACAATGACAGCTGAAGAGTACTCAGTTAAGAAAGTGTCTGTAATTAATGGTCACATTTTGGTGTGTGCATGTTTTCTATGTATGACTGTGTGTGTGTGTGTGTGTGTGTGTGTGTGTGTGTGTGTGTGTGTGTGTGTGTGTGTGTGTGTGTGTGTGTGTGTGTGTGTGTGTGTGTGTGTGTGTGTGTGTGTGTGTGTGTGTGTGTGTGTGTGTGTGTGTGTGTGTGTGTGAGTATTGACATTAAATACTTATACTTTGGATGTGAAATGCTTCATCCAACAACAATTACATATACTACAGCAACTTTGAAACATTAGAAGGAGGAACTATTTTACATCAAAAATATATGATTAGTGTGTTAAAGGCATGTATGAGCAAATTGTAACATTTAGTAGAGTTTTATGCATTTATGCTTTCTAAAAGTTTTATTGATAATTGTTTTATTGCGTCTGTTTCTGCCAGTCTTACACTATCATTGGAAAAACATAGTGTCACCAATGGTCATTCTCCTAGTAGGAACAAAAGTAAAACCACTCTGAATCAACTGAAAGTGAACATACGTAATAGGTCTGAAACTATAATTATAAATGTTGAAACCATCTTTTTGTAAACATGTTTCAGTACTTTGTTCATTGTGCCTATCCACCAGATCAATATATAGATCTGAATGTTCATTCGTCTCACCTTCACTTAGTTGTAGATTCCTATTATTCAGTTATTGCTGCTCTTCAAAACAGAATCTCCTTTGGCTTCTGCCCTATCTTCAGACATTACTTGCCTCTGTCATTAATGCTCCCTTGTGGATTGAACACTGTTTTTACTTAGTTGGCCAGCCTCTTGATCCACTTCAAAGGAGGGTATTCCAAAAAATTATCCAAAGCTGGCAACCACATATTATCAATTGCAGAATTATTGTTGTTTTCCACATTCCCCTCAATGCACTCATCTGGGTTACTTTTAAAAACTGGCTGTGGATATGCATGCCTCTCATCATAATCTAGTCTGTCACACTGCAACCTCTTGTCCTTCCTCTTCCTAAGCTGTTGAATTTGCTTGTTAACCTTATTAATAACACTGATGTATTTGTTACAGATGCTGTCAAACAGTAAGTCATTCATAACAGAAGTTGAAATGAGGCAAATAACATTATGTAATTTCTTCATATATATCTCATTTTCTTGAATTATAATATTCTTTAATTCACAACTAGTCTTAAATAAATCAGGAAGTTCATTGTGCATAATTGAATTAGGTACCACTCTACTGTCCATATTCGCAAATATTTTGATACTAGTTTGGAATTAATGCATCCTTGAAAATATAGATCATCCATCTGCAAGCTTTTATACTTCATTTAGTAAAATGAAGTAGCACCACCACAGAATAAATGTTCCTGCGATGTAAAAAATGAAAATAATAATGTAGAAGGTATGGAACATCCACAGGAACAAACCACAGCTAACAAAAAATCTTTCTGTAGTAAGAAGTCTCTCCACTGTTGTAGTATAAATCTCCTGGTGCAAACACAATTCTGTTAATCACACCATGTAGTTGAATAAAACACTTTTATTAACAAAAATGGTAAGCGCTTTCACCTATAAGGCTTCTTCAGACCGAATAAATGTAAACAAACATTCAGCCTCTCCTATATAGGCTTCCTCGTGTATTATTCATTAATTCATTAAAATTAAAATGACTCATGCTGACATCATTTCCTGGGCTATAAAAATGTATGACTAAATATGTAGCTACATGAGACAATACTTCTAAACGTATTTATTCAGTCTGTATTTAGATACAATGCATCATTCTTGAAAGTGTTTTGATTGATTTTTTATATATTGCTATGATTAGCTTCTTAATAGCAAGAGATGTTTTAAGGATTGGTTTTAACATGGAATAATGTTATAAGAACATGAATTACTATTGAAGTATTGTCTCATGTAGCTACATATTTAGTCATACATTTTTATAGCCCAGGAAATTATGTCAGCATGAGTAATTTTACTGAATTAATGAATAATACACGAGGAGGCCTATATAAGAGAGGCTGAATGTTTGTATATATTTGTTTGGTCTGAAGAAGCCTTATAGGTGAAAGCGCTTACCATTTTTGTTAATAAAAGTGTTTTATTCGACTACATGGTGTGATTAACAGAATTGCGTTTGCACCAGGAGATTTATACTACAACAGTGGAGAGACTTCTTACTACAGAAAGACTTTTTGTTAGCTGTGGTTTGTTCCTGTGAATGTTCTATACCTGCTACATTTTTATACTTCATTAACTTAATGTCTAAAATGTGTATTTGTTGTTTTAGAGTTACTCAGTCTCCATAGGTGCATCCATGAAAACAGAATAAGGTTTTAAATAATTGTTCAAATTTGGCATTTTCAGAACATTGATGGACATATTTTTATCAGTTTTTGTGTTAGAATGCATATCATTTTTAACAGGTACAGTCTCAGCTATGAGTGCAGAACCTGACCTCATATAACTTGAAACAGCTTTTTTATAATCAACAAGTCAGTTAGGTGATTTGGTTCAGTAATAATGCTAAATTATTCATACCTTGTGAATGCAGACATGGTACCATAAAAAAATCCTGAGAGAACGTACTTCAAAATTGACAAAACAAAACAAACAAAAAAAAACAAAGAATGATGGTGTCTCCTTAGCTGGAATTGAAACCTAAGGAACACAAAACAGTTAGGAAACTACCAATATGGTGATTTTTTTTAACACACAAGCATGCAATGCTGCATTAATTGTGGAGCTTTTCTCCTCGGGCCTCCACTGAAAATGGGTTCCTGACCCAGTGGACTTTCCTGGTCAACAAATGTCAATAAATAAATAAATAATGCAGTTCAAACCGCTAGCCTAGTATATTATTAATGACTAATAGGAGAAGTGAATACAACACTCCCCCAGATTCTGCAAGCCTTGCACGGTGTGCAGGATTAGTGCAAGAGCTTTAGCAGGCAATTTGTCTTTCATGCGAGCCAGGAATAGCCTGCAGGGGCGTGCATGAGCGCTCCTGCACTAGTCCTGCACGGACTAAGCCCCTGTATGCAAATTACCCCATTTGCAGGAGAAATCCATGCAAATGAGGTGAATTTGTGATCCAGGAAGCTTGAAACTGGCTGTGCAGGACTAGTGTAATCTGCAGAAATGTACTCGGGTAGTAACCGAGTACATTTCTGCAAAATCCAAAACAGAGCCGTGACAGCCCCAAATAAAGGCTGCATATCAGTTAGGAAGCATGCCAATGGCCAAGTATAAGGCCATTGGCATTGCAAACAGCTTAAAAAAAATTAAAAAATAAACTTTTATCAGTTTTTAGCCAATCTCGGCTGTTTAAGCATAGGGCAGCAGCGCGCAAATGAGATCGGGGGAAAATAAGAAAATAAACCTAAAATAAGCATTCTAACTAAAATCATTATTCTGCCATTAAAGTCAATGGCAGGCAGAAGACAACATAGCCAGTGAGTAGTGGTTGCTAGGGGGAGAGGCTCAGTGTGAGACATGTAACTATGCATTAGCAGGCAATCCTATGCAAATGAGGGGAATGATAGTGAACCCCAGTTACCCTAAGCTTGCTAGTCAGGTCCCAACAGTGTAAGAGTAGGAATAGCTTGGTGCAAGCCTAGGAGACATCATGAGGGGTGTCAGGCATACTGTAAGTGGATTGGGGCTCTGTGGCTCAGGTTTGCTCCTAGCTAAGCACAGCTAAGCAAGGGGGTGTGTCTGAGTCTGCCTATCACTCTTTACATTGCCTATGCAGGTGTGTGCGCTGCGTACCGGGTTTTAAAGGTATAAAAAAATTTAAACCAGGAACTAGCAGCTCTGTGCACATTTGAGCACTCTGGTTTGTTGGGCTTAAACAGTAAGGCAATGGGAAGGGAAAACAGCAGTAGGAAGGTAATTTAGTAGAACTAGCATAGCATAGCTGGCAGATGAAATATATCAGAATGAGCCAATTACACAAGCAGCAGACCAGCCCAGCCCAGAACACTACTATAAACTTTGCAAACACCTTCCTCTCTGTTTTTTTCCACACTCTATACCACCGGTGTTTACAAGCGGGGAACTTTTAACAAACAAGACAACAAAGTGATAGGGGCTGCAATAGCTATCATACAACAACTTGTGAAAGAGGCTGAAGGTGGTGAGGATGTGAATGCTGTCAACCAACCCACAGTGAGGAGATGGAGAAGAGTGTAAAGACCCAGGGTAACCTACCAGGGCCTACATGAGTTGGAGATAGCGGAGCGCTATAGAGTGGACAGGGACCTCCTACAGCAAATTGTTGAGCTGTGTCAGCCATGCCTGGCACACAGAACTAACAGAGAGGACCCCATTCCAGTGGATACCAAGGTATGTGTTGGCCTAAGAATACTAGCTACAGGTACCTTCCAAAGGCCAACTGGGGATATGATGGAGATCTCACAGGCTTCAGCATCCAGGGTACTCCACCAGTTCCTGGATGCCATGTCAGCACATGTCGATGAGCATGTATATTTCTCCAACACCTGTGAGGCATTGGCCAGCAATATGCAACTGTTACACCAAATAGCAGAATAGCCTGAGGTAGTGGGTGCTATAGACTGCATGCACATATGCATCAAAGCACCACCCGGTGAGCGGGGTAAGGTCTACATCAACCACAAGGGCTTCCTCTCCATCAACTGCCAGATCATGTGCGATGCCCAGGGCATAATAATGAATGTGTGTGCTGGCTGACCTGGAAGCTATCACAATTCCCTCATCTGGCATCTGACACAGCTGTACCTGAGATTTGCCAGTGGGGATATCCCTCATGGTCACCGAGTGGGGGATGCTGGATACGCACTGGAGCCATGGCTGATGACACCCATCAGAAATGCGCACACACCCGAACAAAAACTCCATAATGAGGCATATGCACAGACCAGAATAATAGTAGAGTGTGTGTTTGGGATGCTCAAGTCATGGTTCCAGTGCCTGGACACATCCAGTGGAGCCTTGCAGTCCTCAACAGCTACATGTACCCAAATTGTCATCGCATGTGCCATGCTACACAGTGTGATCCTGCAGAAACAGCTGCAGCAGGAACATAACGGGGCAGGACCACACAGCCCCCCCACCATTGCCAAGGCCTGCACAGGCACAGAGTGACTTGGAGGAGGAACAACCTGATCATACCCCAGTAGGCAGAAGGAGGCATGCCCAGTATGCCCTGGCCTTGACAAAGAGGCAATGCATAGCACATACACTGACACAGGATGGACTCAGGGAATAACACCTCTCTCTGACTCTCACATACAGTAAAAGGGATGTCAAACATGGCACTACCTGTACTCAACAATGTGTAGGGAGTGTACTATCTGCATCCAACATAGGCAGCCCTGCAGCACCACACTCAATACTGGGACACCCACAAGGTAAGTGACTCACACATGCCAGTCAGGGAGGTTCACATACCCAACAACAGTCACAGCCAGCAGGACAGGTGTAGACAAACACAAACAAAGGCTGTGCTATGGCTTCTGAATGATGCTTATGGGTAACCTCCACCTCAGGCCTACACAGACAGACTACAGCAGGTCAGGCAGTGGGACATTAATTCTGAAGAGTAGGAAGTCGGAAACTAATATGTAGGTAAATCAAAGCTAAGATCTGTAATACACTGGTATGTCTCTAGTCAGCATGATAGGTTAGAATACAGAATGAAATGGAGTACCTGACATACCAGTACAGTCAAAGCAAATGTGTACAAGTGTCAGGTGTGCCCCCCATCCTATATAGAAATGTAATAACAGTCAAGTGCGCCCTCCAATCCTGTGTAGAAATGTAGAAATAGTCAGGTGTGCCCCCCATCCTACATAGAAATGTATTAACAGTCAGGTGTGCCCCCCCAATCCTGTGTAAATATGTAGAAATAGTCAGGTGTGCCCCCTCAATCCTGTGTAGGAATGCAGAAACAGTCAGGTCTGCTCCCCCAACCCTACTTAATTATATAGTAATGGTCTGGTGTGCCCCCATGTGATGTACACACGTCGTATCAGTCAGGTGTGCCCCCCACAACCCTATGTAGAAATGTAGTAACATGCATGTGTAGGTCTAATACTAGTGGACCACAGATGCACAGAGGAGGCCAAGGTAGCAGGATAGGTTGTAGCATCTGCACAATATGCAGGTATGTGCGTGTTAGGTTGGCATGTGTCCCATATCGTGTGAGAGTGATCTGTATGTATGCATGTTGAGGTAAACTTGGTGGCCATTGTCCACTACTGCTGATGACAGGGACAAGTCCTAACAACTGCAGTGCCATACACAGTACCCATCAGTATAACACAAGCTAGCTGTAAGCCATTGCAAATGTATGGTGGTAAAATGTGTCACCATCTGAAAGACTGACATGGCATGGCTGTTGGTCTAGATATACAAGCAGTACACAGGGGAAAGCACCCCAGACATACAGTATATATTGTGTCACTGTGAAATGGTGACACCCTTAGAAAAGTACATACAGGAATGCATCACATTATATGGTCCTGTAGTAGGGGATACTGGTGTTGTCTGCCCAAACACTCACAGATCACAAAGGAGGTAGGACTGATGTATTGGGAAACAGCTGATGTACCTGCACATGCAAGCATAACTGGAATGCCCAATGCATATCTGTGTGTCAGATGCAAGTAGTGTCCATAGTACATATACACCCAGCTTATGCAAACACCTCCCACAGGCACCTCTCTGGTCATATCCTTGCTGTGGGGAATGGGTACAATAAGACCCCACCTGTATATGGCAATAACTAAAGACTGCAGCATGCAGTGCAGGTGTCCCATGCAGGTGTGTTCCTAGTTGTAGGTAGCACCCTGCCAGCATCCACACCACCTGAGCAAGACTGTTAGGAGGTATTGGCATGAACACCTATCACACCTATCCTGTCGCCCCAGGGGAATATACTGTATGGTGGTCTTGGACTGTAGGACTCAGAATGCAATGACCTGCCACATCTGGCATGCAGCAACACCTAATGCCCCACAGGCATCTGCGAAAGGCCTGTGTCTCATATGTACTGCCTATGCATGTTATGTCACGGACACCCAAATAACAGCATAACACACTAACACACTCCACACAATCCATATGCAAGGCCATGTGGACAAACCACAGTAACATGTCCACCATGTCCCACTGCATGAACTGTGGACCAACACTAACACACACACCTGTGATGGGGCGATACCCTTAGAGAATGTATCAGAGAATGTATGCATAATGTATGGAAGAGGTTAGAATAATGGGGGGGGGGATCATGAGCAGCATGCAATATGCAAGGTGCGACACCAAGCTGTGTGCACACACTATCCCTGGCTACAAACACATATATGGGTGGCTATACACCTGCTCGTACACCACAATAGGGTAAATGTCCTGACCCATGGCCCCTGCCCCTGGCTGACCTGTGTGAATCTGTACAGCTGTGAGGCATTGCCACAGCAAGATAAGCCCATACTGTCATGCTGACAGGCATACAAGTATGGGATCCTTTGCCAGTACTGTACCAAGGTGCTGAACCGGATACACAAACCCAGCACCAAGTGTCTGCAGCTCCCCCTCCAGAATGGCATAACTTACCATTAATACGTAGGTGTCTGCCCACAGTACCAGACACAGCTGTTGCCCCCCTTTTCCCCTAAGACATCACTGTGAGCAAGAATGTCCACCTGACAGTACAAGAGGACAGAAAACATCACTGTGTATAACAATACACGTCTGAATATCTCTGCTAACAGCAGTACCATGCAGCTGGAGCAACACAGACACAATCACATACAGTACACACTATCCCCTACACAGTTTGTCCTCATATTGCCAAATTATTGACAGATACCCTGCAGAAACAGTATGCTACCTGTAGGTGTACAACACAAAGGTCTACACTGCAGTACAAACTACCTGGACTCGATCCGCACATTCAATACAGACGGGCATACTGGGCATGCTCACACACTTAACTCATTAACCCCAAGTAGCTTCTCATGCCGCCTGTGTGTTTAAGCCCGAGCGCTCCATGAGAAGATACAATTTTCAAGCTGTTATCCCCGAGTGCTTCCACAAGCGAGAGAAAGTGTACAGCTGATTTGTAGTTCACCTTAATGTAACACACTCTGAAATCATAACTAAATATGTAATTTATCATATCTAGTTACAATTCAGTGTGTTTTAACATTAAGGTCACATTGAAGTTTTTTCAGAAAAAGCATTTTAAAAGTTCTTGCTAAGCAAGTTGTGGCAGCCAATCGGATTCTTGCATTCCGAGCCACCACTTGCATAGCACCTCCACCCCCAACCTAAGCTTCTTTTGTTCTCCCCTAATAAATAGTGGGTCCAGCAGCAGGTATTTCCTTCTTTCAGTGAAGAACTGGAGATTTTACCTGCTACTGAATCCTTTATTTTATTTCACCAGTCATCAAGGAATTCACGGACCGCCATATAGGCACTACCAGGAGTTCCTGTTCAGCCACTGCAGTTTAGAGTTCCCGGTCAGCTCAGCGCAACAACTACCTTCTTTTCCTGCTGTTCCCTACCTAAGTGGTGAGGTACTGTACTTGTTTGTTTCTGCAAGAGTGCTCCGTTTATGTATACAGTGCATTCTACTTCAGGTTGCTGCCATACATTAGCTGTGCAAGTTCTTCCTATATAACACTGTAATTTTAACAAAATTGTACAGAGAATAGTTGTGCATGTGTTTTCTTTGTGTCGCATGTGGAGTTGAGTAAGTGGTGGCCAAGGGCACCCGCAGGCAGGTGTAAGGGGGTGCACTTGCACCCCCCTGGAATCCGCTGACAAGTTAATTTTTTAATTTAAAAAAAAAGTTTTGTTTTTTTAGGACGTTCTTCTTTAAGAAGTCCAGTCGCAGGCGTGCTGACATCATCACGCACAGTTTGCGAGTGGGAATTAAAATGGACAGTTTAGAGGATGCTGTGACATCATCACACAGGAACTGAAATGGACAGTTTAGAGGACTTTACTGAAGATGGGACCCTTGCAAGCAAGCAGGAACTGAAACAGAGAGAAGATGGGACACTTTAGTGGAGCAGGAACTGAAACAGGTAGCTTTAGTAAGGTGTGTGTGTGTGAAATGCCCTAGGAGCTACATGGTGGTGGGTAGAGAATAAGGCTTGAATCCTGTACCTTGGGCCCAAGTGGCAAGAGCCTGAATTCCCTACCCACCACCATTTGCAAAAATGTTGCAGGTTTTTCCCTCATACTTTTTCTGTTCCTCATAAAATCTGTGGTTTCTGTATTTGTGTCCTTGTTACCTGACAGCTACATGTTCTCTCATTTGATTCTTGGCTGTCTGGGTGTTTCTCCCTGGGCCTCTGCTAAAAATTAGCTTATTTTCCAAGTCAGACTTTCCTGGTTAACAAATGTTAAAAAAAAATGGGCACTCATTTTAATATCAGACTTCATATTCTTCAGAAAGTGCATGATAAAAAAGCTTTTATTCTAGCAATTTTTTAAGTGTACAAGATGGATATTTGAAATGTATCCCTGTCTTTGGGACTGTATCCCCCCCCATTATTGGCTTCATCCAGGTTTTGTGCTAAGGCTGAGAGCTATGGTAAGAACTGAATTCACTGAATATGTTTGGGCGCTGTATTCACCCAGTATTGGCTTTGTTCAGGTATTTATTGGCTTCATCCAGGTTTTGTGCAAAGGTTGAGAGCTACGGTAAGAACTGAATTCACTGAATATGTTTGGGGGCTATATTCCCCCATTACTGGCTTTGTCTGGGTGTTTTTTTGCTAAGAGGTTGAGAGCTATGGTGAGAACTGAATTCACTGAATGTTTGGGGGCTGTATTCACCCATTATTGGCTTTGTTCGGGTATTTTGTGCTAAGAGGTTGACAGCTGTGCTATTATGAGAACTGAATTCACTAAATGGTAGCCATTTAAGTTTCAGTCTTCCTCTTTCACAAAACAGCTGATTTGGCGTAGTGGTATGTTGCTCTGACTGTTTTGCACAGGGTCCCCTGGGTTCAAGACGTGGCAGTGAAATGTATGGTGGTAACACAGCATTTTATTCTAGCAACTTTCCAACATTATACAAGCAATGTTTAAAATGTGTCCCTGGTTTTTGGCCTTTTGTCCCCCCCTCAATAAATTTTGGCTTTTTCCAGATTTCTTGTGCTGCAAAGTTCAGAGATACAGCTGAGTGTTGAGTAGATTTTATGAGCTGAGAGCTGCAGGGGAGCAAAAGTTTAGTGCTGCTTATGTTTGAGTCTGCTTGGATTGTTAATAGCACAATAGATAGTGTCCTTGCTTTTGATGCTGAAGGCTGTGGGTTCTACTCCCACAGTAGGTAGATGCATTGCTGATACTGTACTGTGTTGTAAAGGGGGTGGATGCTGCAGTCCTTTTGGTAAAGATACCTAGTAACTATGAACCTGTTATCAGTTTGCTATCCATTCCCTATTGCCGTATTACTAGCTTATCATTTTTTTATTGCATGCAACAAAGACAATTTATTCTTCAAGGGTAACAGGCACTTTATTTGTAGATTAAACAATGACATATAAAGCAGCAACCTCTTTATTAGTTACAAATTTCTTTAATGTGGATTTTACTACTTCAGAGATTGTGCATATTTTTTACTGATACTGGTGGACTATAGAAGGTTGAGTAGTCTTTTCATGATGGAAATGTTCTGAATTGGGCAGTTTTGTCATTGGTGTATGCATTTTGTTTCATTGTTTACTGGAAAAATGTTCAAAACAATACATTTAAAATGCCCTCTAACAACTGTACTGTACTGTACAAAGAATATAATGTAATACAGTCAGGAAGGTGTATCAAAGAGCATGTGTATGTTATGTTCAAGGGGCCTATGATTTTGAAGACAGCCCAGAGTTAATATTTATCTGCCACTGGCAAAATGTATTTTCTTTGAATGTGGGTTTCAATGCTGTTTCAATGCATGTGAGTTTCAAGGGCAGAGAAGTTTTAATGTTAGTCTATTTTCATTGTGAGACTGCATTGCTTTGTTTAACAGATATGTATTAGGGTTTGTGCTGTAAAATGTAAAATAAAACTTTCAAATGAAATCCTAAATCATCGCAGAAGTAAAGCAGTATGCACATTACTGTGTTTATGGTAAATGGGGCAAAATAACCAAGGAATGGGACATTGGAATGGCTGCAGGGGGAGGCTCCATTCGACCATGATTTTGTGAGGGGGGGTAGCAAACTCAGACAGCCCCAATTGAACTATACCTCTCAGTTGTCCATATCTTTGCAGAATTAATATATATTTGCTTCTTATTTTTGGTTTGTTCCTCATAAAATTTGTGGTTTTCTAGCAAATCATTTAGGAATGAAGTCACTAAATGACACATAGTTTCAGACGTCATAACCTTCAGAAAAATGCATGCTAATGCAAGACTGTCTTAAGTTTATATAAGAGCAATTTTTAGTAGTGTTTGTATGTTCCCCCAATATATTTGGCCTTGTCCAGATTTCCTGCATTAAGAGGTTGAGAGGTACGTGCAAATCACTGTAGATTAGGAATATCCAAACCTCTCAATTGTCCCCAATTTTGGCTCAAAATGTTGCTCTCCCCTAATAATCCCTCCTGCAAAATGGCAATTTTGGAAGAAAATGTGGAGGGTTTACAATTGTATATAACTAATGATCAGAGTTATAGATTACTTTTATTTCAGAAATGCATGTAGATGCTCGTATTTTGTTAGCTGCTCAACTTAACAATGTTAATACTAAAAAGGTGTCCCTTTTTTGACAGGTATTTTTGCATCACATTTTGGTCCGTTTTTCATAAACTTGTGGTTTTCTGGCAAATTAGTGGCAAGTCATTAAAGATTGAAGTTAGAAAATAATGGCAGACATTTGAGTTTCAGATTTTATACCCTTCAGAAAATTTGTACTAATGCAAGATCTACTACTGTTCTATTATCTAAGTTAATAAGAGCAATATTTAAAATTTGGCCTTATTTTTGGGCCTGTGTCCCACTTCTAGTTCTATGTATGGCTTTGTCCAGATTTCTTGCTCTGAAGTTGAGAGGTATGAGTGTCAGAGCCATCACTGTCAGCCAGAGACATTTCAAATTATGACATACTTATTGCACCCCACCCTCCATTGTAGTAGCAGTTATGCAGTGTAAGTGTGCAGAGTATTCCCCCATCCAAGGTAGATCACAAATACAACCTTGGCTTTTCATCTGTCCTTGATTTTGCAGAATGTTCTGGTTTTCTATCAGATTTTTATACTGTTGATTTATGCTTCTTATTATTCAGGAACTGCATGCTGTCACAGTGCCCTGTTGCTCTGTTTAAGTAGCCATGGTTTAATGAACATCAGGTAAGCTTGTCGGAGATTGTAAGATGCAAGTAAGCTTTAGTAAGAATATTGTTAAAGAATTACCAGCATTGAAAGCCTTTTCGTTGTTGCCATGCAGAGAATATTTACATAACTAGATAATGTATAAGCCTTGGGTATTGAAATGCATATGACAGTATTTGTAATAAAAGGGCAGGATTACAGTATTTTTAGAAGCTCATTACATTTTATTGGAGACCAGTGTCTTATAGCAGTGTCTGTGTGTTAGTACACTTAGTTGGGTGGCTTTAATGGTATGTCGTAAATAAGCATTGCTACCGTACTTAAAAGCCAAGCCCTGCAACAACTAGGTAAGCTCCACACTGAAGTCAAAACACAATAGCTCTGGTGGGTAAATGTACTCTGTAGTAATCAAAAAAGGCAAATGTTTGAAATAACTACAGCTTATGTGCAAACACAATAGGTAGTGATGAAACAATGCTCTGCTAAAAATGCTCCACATTGCTGAGCTGCAGATCAGTTATTATCACTAGCTACCAGGATTTCACCCACTTCAGATCAAGCACGGTGCCGTTCAGTGCAACCTTCCCAGAACTAATTCAAGTCTGACCAGAATTATTTTGTGTGTGTGTGTGTGTGTGTGTGTGTGTGTGTGTGTGTGTGTGTGTGTGTGTGTGTGTGTGTATGTGTGTGTGTGTGTGTGTGTGTGTGTGCGTGCGTGCGTGTGTGTGTGTGTGTGTGTGTGTGTGTGTGTGTGTGTGTGTGTGTGTAAGAGGGAGGTAGCATACCCCTCAGCTGTCCGTGTGTGTGTGTGTGTGTGTGTGTGTGTGTGTGTGTGTGTGTGTGTGTGTGTGTGTGTGTGTGTGTGTAAGAGGGAGGTAGCATACCCCTCAGCTGTCCAGGTTTTTGCAGAATTTCCAGATTTTTGCCCCACATTCCTCCTAAAAAGGATTGAAGTTGCTAAATAATGAGACATTTCAGTTTTAGATGTCATATCATTTAGAAAAATGCATACTAACACAAATCCTGTTACTCTTACAATTTTCTAAGTTTATGAGAGCCATATTTATAATCTGTCCCTATTTATTTTAGGCTTTGTCCAGATTTCTTGCACTAAGGTTGAGGCCTTGAGGGGTGTTGTATGTTTGTGAGAGAGAGAGAAAGTGAAATGCCCAAGTTAGAGTTAGCAGGTGGAATTTATTTTCAAGTGCATTTTCAAGGAACTGTAAGTTTTAAGGGAAGCGAAGTTTACTGCTGCTCATGCCAAGTCTATTTACAATGTGCAACTGTTTTGTTTAGCAGATGGTATCTCTATTGTGGTATAAAGTTTTAAAGCTATGTTAGTAGCACCACAAGTAGAATACTTGCATCTTAATGTAGAGGCTTGAGGTTCTATTCCTACAGCATGTACATTTGTATGCTGCAGTCCTGAGGATGTCCTCTTTGGATGAGATGCCTAATAACTATGAACCTGTTTTTCAGCTTGCCATCCACTTTCTATTGCAATATACCAGCTTACCATTTTTTTAATTTAACATAGGCAATTTATTCTTTGATGGCAGCAGGCACTGAATTTGTAGATGAAACACTGAAATATAAAGTTGTTTTCTAGCAACAACATCTTCATTAGTTTCATATATCTTTAATGTGGAATTCAGATTACTTTTACTTCGGCAGAGACACTCAAACAAGTGTTGCTGTATAATACAAGGGATATAATTCAATTATATATTATAATTAATACAATCAGGTAAATCAAAACTTTTACATGGCCCTAACAGTGTGCAAGGAGCCTATTGCTTGAAAACAGTTCAAAGGTAAATAACCTGCCACTGGCCAGATGCATTTTCTTTGAATGTGGGTTTCAATGCTGTTTCATTGAATGTGAGTTTCAAAAGTAGAGAAGCTTTAATGCCAAGTCTGTTTTCATTGTAAGACTATTGCTTTGTTTAGGTTTAGTAAATGTCTCAGTGTTTGGGCTATAATGTTTGAAATAAAAGTTGTAAATTAAATCCAACTGCCTGTAATCATTGTAGAACTAAAGCATAAAACAGTATGTACACAGATTTGAACAGTGTCTACGGCAAATGGGGAGAAATAGCCAAGTAATGGGACACTGGAATGGCTGTGTGGGCGGGGCTTGGGGTGGGTGGACTTGGGCGGGGCTGTGTTGGCAGGGGGCGGGTGAGGCTCTGGGTTTGCACCTCCCTGCAAAAAATCCTGCGGGCTCCCTTGGTGGTGGCATAGTAAGTAGTACAGATGCGTGTTTGGTTATGCATTGTTATTGCCACAACACACACAGAGTATTTATTTAGAAGGTCTGGAAGGATGCGCATCATCAGACAAACTTGACCGGCTTGCTGTTTTTTTTCCTCTGGGTAAAATGTGACCTAAATTATTATCATCGGAGCTCTTGATTTTGAACCATTTCTTACGAGGTAGCCTTTTCTCGTCTGCTGTTGGCTTCCGGGTTGTACATAGCATAAAATGATAGGCAATTCAGTGCGATGTGAGTTTGGTCAATAACATATAAAACATTTTTTGGAAGCACGATCAGAAGGCCAGAAGGAAAATGATTTGAGTTAGACATGCTGGTAACTAGGTAACTCTAGTATGTGGTTGATTTACTCTGGGATTCACACTGAGAATATCAAAGGCTCCGCTGTCATAAATGGAGAGAGTCCATCTTTAGTATAAGTGAGGTGGCTATCCTGGAATTTGGCAAGCTTGATAGACATTAATAGTGATGCCAAATAAAAAATACAACTTTAGATTCAGATTAGCCACTTCCCTCCAGTTGGTTAGTATTACAGTATTATTTCAAGAAATATATAATGAAATAATCAAAAGCAAGTAACAGGAACTATTTTTTGCAAATGTAATGCATTGTGTTGGGTGTTGAAGTGAACTCTTACAACAATCAAACTATTATGCCTGACCCTAAGATCACATGTTCCATTCCAAGCCTTATTAAGAGACTACATCTAGGAATAAGGCAATACACATGTCACAAAACATCATTAAAATTATTGCATATGCCTTTGTACAATAGGTAAGAAAAATGCCATACAGAAATTGATTTCAAAATAAAAGACAAGAGCTGCATCATATGGAATAGCCTTGATACTCCAAACCACCTGAGTGCTTGCCCAGATCATACTTTCAAAGCCTTTAGTGATCCATTCCATAAAAACAGCACTTTTAGCTTTGACAGCTACCAGATCTATATAAATCTGGTTCTTAGCTAGACATAACTGTTAAATTATTTTAGCAGATGTGTGGCAAGAAACAATTTTGGTCACAGGGAAGCTTTGCTTAGTCAATCTAGCCATTACTGTTCTTGTATGTAGTATATCTGGTTCAGAGTTCATGCTTCTGCAGAACAGGATCCAAGGGGTAACTTCACTTCAAGAGCTAACTTATTCCAAAGTTTTTGAAGTCTTTGGGAAATAAATGTTTACGTGTGTGTGTGTGTGTGTGTGTGTGTGTGTGTGTGTGTGTGTGTGTGTGTGTGTATGTATGTTAGAAGCAGAAGTGGCCCATACAAGGGGTCTTGCCTCTGTAGTTTTTTTTTTTTTTTTACAACAAAAACTTTATTCAGTGTTAATGAAGTCAATAGATAAGACTGTTAGTCAAGTCATGGAACAACAATTGAGGATAGACTTGCTCAATAAACAAGCACAACAACAAAGAATTGACCTCTCAAACAGAGTAGAAATTAAAAAAATAATGCATTAGTGGTTGAGTGACCACATAAACAAGAAAATGCGCCCTAGATCATTAAAAACTTAAATTGCAGTTATTTTGGTAGGGATGGCACAGTTTATTACTGTGGCAACACAAGTCCTTCATGATGATTTTCCTTTATTTAAATGCAATAGTTGATATCATGCAAATCAGGTGCAGGAGCCATCTTTACTCAGTTAATGTCTGGCCCAGATTAGATAGCGCAATACTAAGGACCCTAAACAAATGATTCATCAAAGGGGGTAGTGCCTTTTGTAAGGCATATTCACTGTGTCCTTTACTGCTAACCATATTGGTAGTGACTCAAAGCATTTTATAAGTAGATAAAGGTAGCTGGCATTGTCTTCACCACACCTACAGCATTTAGCATGACCTCCTAATCTGATTTTGAACATTTTTGCCAAAAAATGTTTTTTGAGCAAAGTATGAGAAGTGGGAGAATCCCCAACATCGAGATCAAGCCAAGGTGTTCTTCCAGATGCTATAAGGAATAGGGTTGTGCAGCAATTTTTCCTGGGTGTTTCTGTCTTTGTCAAAGATAGTGAAGCTGTAATCATCTTTAGAGCCTGTTAAATGCTTTTTGTTCATAACTGCTCATTGTGATTGAATTCTCATCTGATTTTTTTATGCAGTTTATTTTTTGACGGCATTTAAATGCAGTCTCCAAGTTCAGCATTGTTATGTGTGTATAATAAAATTTACAGTGTTAGTGTATTATGTAATCTCTTACAATGACTTTGAATGTAAGTTATGTTTTATTTTTGTGAATGATATGCCTGAGGAATAAAATGCTGGAGGGATAGATTCCTGTCCCAGAGACTTCCCTTGCTCTCGAATAGAATCACAATCTATGTTAGGCAGAGCCCCTCACTGACTCTCTTCAAGAGAAATCTTAACGAGTGGATGGGAAATCGTAAATATACACCTGGGATCACATCAGTGGCCCTGCTGGACAGAGGCCCAGGAAACTAATCTAAAAGGGAGGTGAAAGCCAACACATTCTGGCTAGGCTGCTGGTATGAAATATACCCCTTTAACGTATGTGAACAAACTATCTGTAGTAAGAAAATGCTTAAGGATACAGATTTTCCACTGTTACCAGGAAAAATACTGGTAAATCCTGAATTTGGACTTGATTATTGGAAATGCATGGGATTTGGCATTTTAGGCTTGAGCAGTCATTCACCATATCCTTTAATTCTTCTTATATGTACAACCTACATGGAAAAAAAAAGTCTTGTTTTAACAATGGAAATATGCTGAGCATCCAAGGCTAGTTTTGGGCACATGTGTTCAGACAGATAGGTGTTCATTGGTCAAGATCAGGGGAGAGAAATATTCCAGCAGATATTTTGTAATATTTGACAAACACTAGGCAAGATTTTAGCCAGGTCGAAATTTTAACAGTTTACAGATACCGACATTTGAAGCATCTCGGATGGTTATTAATGTTAGAAGCATTAATAGTATTTTTTTTTTAATTGGAAAACTAGCTACATTCCCACAAGATTCACGGTGTTACTGTTTGTAACAATGACTGCAAACAAGTTCTGTAAGGGTATAAATGTTTTTACTGTTACAGACATTCTAACAAAAAATCAGGTGGAGGTGTTATGATAGTGATTACAGATAATTATGCCACCTGTGAGGGATTACAGATAGTTACGAGACCAGTGATTACTACAGGTTCAATAACACCAATACTATAGATGGTGTAACTGTGACACTAAAGACATCCCTACTAATTCATGAACTTTTAATCGTGGTTTGACTTCAGAATGGGGGAAATATGCAGGAATGCTACCATTTTTCATTTATTTTCTGAAGTTTGTTGAAAGTCCATTGGGCCAGAATGAGGCAGTTTTCAATGGAGGCCAAGGGAGAAAAGCTACATATACAATTATTACAAAGCTAATATCAACAAAGTGTGACATTGCAGACAGAGAACATTTGGAAATGAGTCTAGTTTCTAGGTGGGTGATGTGTAGTTGGTGAGAACTGGTATGTGTGCACATTATACTACATGGGTCATGTGGCAAATGTTTGATTTTACAGCTTGTGTATACTCGGCTCTACTAATGCGGTCACTGGGGCTAATGTTTCATGTTGGTTGTCGTGCATACTTGGAAGGGCTGATCAAGGGGTTGTTGATGGAAATGTTGCATTCTGGTGCTTGTGCATAATAGGGCAAACTGTCAAAGGGGTCACTGGGGAGATGTTGCATTTTGGTGTTTGTGCATACTCAGACTTAGTTTATGGAAATGTGGCTTATTTTCAGCTTTTGTTAATGAAGTTTGCAAGGGAGCATGTCAACGTTTCTGGAGATGTGTACATTTCCCTCTGCATTTTCATGTTTTGTGTTTTATTGTTCTTATGTTATGCACTTTGTTTTTATTTCATTCTTGTTTTTATTTTCATTCTTGACATATATTTATGGCGTCCATTCACTTTGTGGTAATCTGGAAGCACTCTGTAGGTAGCTTATTTTGTAGTTTAGGCATGCAAAAGCAAAGCTTTATTTATATTATTAATAAAAGAGAGGGAATATTACAGGGAAAGCTCAACTGGCATGGTTCTGACCTGTTGTACTATATACTGTGACATGGTTTTGATGTTTACGGTGCAACGGGCAAGAAAACTGGTGATTAATAGGGATTGTGTGTATGGGCCATGTTGATGTTACACATATACACACACACACACACACACACACACACACACACACACACACACACACACACTGTGAAAAGTTAGCATTAGACTAGATTTTGTTTTCTCTTGGACTGGAAATTTCTTAGCAGATAACCTGAAAAATACTGTAGTCAAAAAAACGTAGATAGGTAATTATGTACAGTTTGGTTTCATTGTATATGTAGTGGGTGGCACAGTGGCACAGCACATAATGTGTGTGTGGGTGTGTGTGTGAGTCTGTTGCCTGGACATTATATGATTGACTTCAATACTTGGCTTAGTTTCTGGTGTGTTTCCAGGGGGATTCAATATTGGTCAGCATGGGAGTACAAGGGTATCAGGCCATATTACTTAGCAAATGATGGTCTGCACCTGTGTTTGTGTATTTGATATTTACTGTTTATTCCACAGGATTTTGTGATGTAGACAAACAATTGTAATATGACTCATTCCTCATTGCTTGGTATGTTGCTGACAAATAGGTGGGATGATGGGCTCAATAATAACTTTTATACTGTTTTTGCCAAGTAAGTGAATGGCAGAAGACAAGCTATCTAGTTTGACATTTCTGCGTGTCTTATTATTATTATGATTATAGTGAGTAGTTGCCTGAGTGAGTTATTACAGAGTGACTACTGGCAGCATGGAGCTACCATATTTTTATGCATTTCTCCTGGCTTTGTCAGTCATGTGTGGAATTTAGGTGGGAGGAAGGGCACAGTAATATGTAAGTGTTATACTATTTGACTGACTATGGCCTTATAACAGATTATGACTGTGTTGCATAACACCTGCAGAAGGTAATATAATGAATGCCGGCAATTATCACCTGTGTCTGGCCATGCATAACTTTGCAAGTCATTAGCACAGTGCAGTTACAATATAGTACTGAGTCATTATCACTTTTCAGGTAAAACCGTCAGCAGCTGTCACTGTTATTCACATAAGTAGAAGTCGTTATCACATTGATGAATGCACAACTCACATTTGGCTCTTTCTCCACTTGCAGTGATTGCAATACACCCCCACCCCTCCACCCCTCCACACTACTTTAATTTATGTCATGTATACAGTTTCAAGAAATGTAAGCAGCCTAGGAGGAAAAATGTAGACATTACATCTTCAATTGCTGTTTTTTCATGAGAAAGTGGCTGGAATAAGAGGATTTGTGGTGTACTGTATGAATAATTTGAATATATATATATATATATATATATATATATATATATATATATATATATATATATATATATATATTATTGACTGCCTTGCATCCTCTCATTTGACAGAAAATCATAAATTGTTTTTAACTATAAGGCAATGACAATATCCAAGCTCATATGTTGTATTTATTTGCGACTATTCTGCACTGCTGTGGTAAAATATTTCCTGTGCTTTTGAACTATGAAGTCATTCTGTTGAGTTACTGATTATAGTCTTGCTCTTTTATTTATCATTAAATATATTTAATATATGGGTGAGATACCAGAGGCATACTGTTAGACTATTTGCATATCTGTTTGGTGAGCTACCCAGGGTGTAAAGTAGCTGGGGACATATATATATATATATATATATATATATATATATAGATGGAGATATAAATATATAGATATGTACAAATATATATATATATATATATATAATATAGAAATATAGATATAGAAATATAGAGATAGGTGCATTGCTTTTCACGTGCCTCTGTGCAGGTATATTACATCAGAATGTTGTATTGCATTGTGTTTTTCAGGTGTGATTTCAAGTGTAAAGCAACACAGCCACCACCAAAGATGCCATCTGTTGAGGAGAAAGCAAGCAGCATTTACCTGTTGGGTGAGGAAACTGACTGTGATGGTTGTAGCAGTGGTTCAGACAATGGTATGCATCTTGATGTACCACATAATGCCAACCAGAGTGAGGATGATGATTATGACTCAGAGGATGACATTCCACTCGCACGTCTGCGTGAAAAGACCATTGCCTGTGATAAGGATGATGTTCCTGTGCCCGCCATTCCTGAAAGACCACTACGAGTTGCCAAAGCAGACATGACCAGTAATTATGACACTGACCACGACAGTGAGGATGAGGTCACTTAAAATCCAGGAAAAGCAAAACGAGTAGCACACCAGTAAATGAAATAATTAAAATAATTTAATGTGTAAAGCGCTTTTCGTTTGCGCTATCGGCAAACTTCTTCAGACAACCATTTACAACATGCATCGTGAGGTGGCTGTAGACGAAGCCATAGTTGGCTTCCGTGGACACTTGACATTTAGACAGTTTATGCCTGGTAAGCCTGAGAGGTATGGCATTAAGGTGTGGGTGTTGACAGACTCGACCAATGGGTATGTATGTGAATTCCAGGTATACAATGGAAAAACGGAGCAGAATACAGAGGTCAGGCTGGCACACAGAGTTGTGGTTGACTTAACTAGGGGACTAATTGGCAAGAAGCATCACATTTACTTTGATAACTTCTCTACCTCTGTTCCGCTGGCACAGCAATTGCTGAAAGATGATCCATACTGTTGTGGAACCATGCGCACCAATAGGTCAGGATGGCCTCTAACATTCAACAGACAGGCCATTGGAAAAGCAGCTTGAGGCTACTACAAACAATTGCAGAGTGGACCACTGCTAGCTACTGAATGGAAGGATAGCAAACCAGTATTCCTCCTGTCAACTAATTGTAACCCAACCTTGCCAGTCTCCAGCATATACAGGAGAAAGCGTGATGGAAGAAAGGCATCGGTGCCATGTCCACCAGTTGTAAACATACACACCAGTTACATGAATGGGGTGGACCAAGCAGATCAGCTCAGGATACAGCATCCCAGTGCCAGAAAGGCCTGTAAATGGTGGCTGTACTTGTTCTGGTTCTTATGGGATGTGGCCATTGTCAATGCTTTCATTATATTCCGTGAAAGTATCAGCCATCAGCAACTGTCATGCTCTGGATGTGCTATTCCAGCAACACAGTTACAGTTCCAAAGGAACCTAGGCTTCCATATACTTGACAGTTACACAAAGAGGAAAAGATGCACTGAGATTACTGTCCCAGAGGCTGTGAGCCGATTTGAGCATGGCTCTCACTTTCCGGTGAAATGGCATAAATCAAGATGCAAAAACTGTGCCAGCAAGAGTAAACGTGCTGAGCCATCATGGGGGTGCCCAACTTGCAAGGTCAACCCGTGTGTCGAATGCTTTGGCAAGTACCATGGCCATAAATTTCTCCCATAGTGCTGTTGTCATAGCTAAGCATGGCCTTAGGTGTGCCACTGTGATGTAATATTTCCCTCTGGGAAAGGACAAATGCAAAAAGACACAGCCTGGGTCAGTCTTGGTCTTTTGACATGTTGCCTTGATGTAGCTCTCCACTCAGTCTCCCTCCCTTTAGGTGTAGTCAATGTATGTAGGTCAGGGCAACAGGGTTTACATTAGCTCCTCCCTTCCACTCCTAATAGCCATTGCCAAAAGGACACATGTAAATGGAAAAGGCAGAGGTAAAGCAGAGTTCCTCACCTGTTTTTTCAGTGTACATGTGCCCTTTCTGTGCCCCCATGTCAGTTAGCAGCCAAGCCCTTCAGCACCAATGCCAGGAAGGTCCCTCTTCAGTCTTTTTTGCCAACTGCTCTTAGGTTGGTGGGTGCATTTCAGGGGGCATACCCAGCCAGCATGGATCTTGTGATCCATCTGGATCGCAGTTGGGAACTTGGAGACTCTACAGCTCAGTCCCATAGTGCTGCTGTCCTAGGTAAGCATGGGCTTGGGTGTGCCACTGTGATGTAATGTTTCCCTCAGGGAAAGGACACATGCAAAAAGACACAGCCTGGGTCAGTCTTGGTCTTTTGACATGTTGGCTTGGTGTAGCTCTCCACTCAGTCTCCCTCCCTTTAGGTGTAGCAATGTATGTAGGTGAGGGTAGTAAATGTATGAAGGTCAGGACAGCAATCAGTGAGTTACTTCAGTCCCTCATCCCTTAGGTCCATTTCTGAATGGGCACATGTAAAGAGAAAAGGCAGGGGTAAGGCAGACTGCTGACACTGAAGGAGGTCATGAGATCATAGTGGTATCAGCAGTCTGAGTGGGCAGCCAGCACAGTTATGGGACACTACAGATAACCAACATCTGGAGCCCCATGCCTGTCCTTGGCATATTAGTGGAGCGGCGGTCCTTACCCTACTTTTTCTCTTTACATGTGCCCTTGCTGTGCACCCTTGTCAGTGTCCACCCATGCTTTATTTCAGGTAAGGCAAGACTGTCTTCTGCTGTTCACATGTTTACAGAATGTGTTCATGCATGGCTTGATGCACAGGGTCGGTGGATCTACAATCTGCCATAACGGCATCACCGCGGAAGATGTTCACCTGTTCAGAACAGTTGGCATTCACCTAACTGAGGAGGGCATTGCGTTGTTCATATGTTCATAGGTTCATAGGTTTATACTAGGCTATCTGCCCTAAGGCATTTATAAGCCTAGCCAAAAGTTTTGTGGCTTACGCCACCCCTTATGTTAAAAAATACTGTGCCCATTAGTTTGTTGTGCCTCTGTCCAGCAGTGACACAGAGATGATTCCCGGGGTAAACCTATGATCTCCCATCCACCGGTCAAGATTTCTCTTGAACAGAGCCAGCGAGGTGCTCTGCCTCACATGGACCAGGATTTTATTCCACAGCATAGGGAGTCTCTGGGTGACAAATCTATCCCTCCAGCATGTCCTATTTATATCCGTGCTAAGGTTTAAGTCGCTTGCTCTAGTGGATCTGGTAGATTTGGATTTTTTGAGGTGGAGCATGCCCATTAATTCCGGGTTGGACATGGTCTTGTATGTCAGGCACAGGTCACCTCTGAGCAGACGGTATGCGACTGAATAGAGCTGGAGTTTCTTCAGTCTGGCAGCATATGACAGATTTTGGAGTCCCTTTATCCTTTTGGTGAGGAACTTTTGGGGTCTCTCCAATTGCTGCAGGTGTCGGGTGAGATACATCCCGAATGGGGCATTGTACTCGATCATTGGTCTGATAAGTGAAGAGTACAGGGGAACAATGACCTCACTTGATCTGGATGTGAATCCCTTCATGATCAGGTGGGCAATATAGAAGGTCTTTCTAACCACTTTAGCAATGTGAGTGTCAAAAGAAAGGCCACTGTCAACCTGGGTCCCCAGGTCCCTGATAACCTCTTCTGTGCTTAGTGGATTGCCACCTATATGGTAGCTTGGGGTTACCTTGTTTTTCCCGAAGGGTATGATTATACATTTTTTGGCATTTAACTTCAGGCCATGGCTCTGGCACCAGCTATCAGTTTCCGTGAGACCCCTCTGAAGGATATCTGTGTCCGATGTACTTTTCACTATGGTGCCTAGTTTGCAGTCATCTGCAAACTTTGTCAGCCATAGTCCTCCTATGTTTGCCTGTACTTCTGAGAAGTAGATGCCGAACAACAGGGGGCCAAGGACTGAGCCCTGTGGGACACCACTTGTGACCGGCTTGGAGTCTGACATGGCGCCAGCATCTCTAACCCTGTGGGTTCTGTCCTTTAGCCAGTTTGCAACCCATCTTGTGACATATGGGTTTACATTTAAGCTGGTAAGTTTCTGTATAATACCCGAGAGGGGTATTGTTTTGAAAGCTTTTGCAAGGTCAAGGTAGGCTGTATGGACTGCCTTTCCCTCATCAATGGCCTTGGTGACTGTTTCGAAGAAGTCGACCAAGTTCAAAAGGCATGATCTGCCCTTGACAAAGCCAAACTCGGTCGGGTCCAATGTCTGCAAGTCCCCTATGTCTTTGTTTATGAGTTCCATTATGATCCTCTCCATAGCTTTGCAGACCAGGCTTGTTAAGCTTATGGGGCGGTAATTACCAGGGTCCGTAGAGGCACCACCTTTGTGGAGTGGGACCACAGTTGCCGTACGCCACTCCTTGGGCATGTATCCTGTGGTAAGGCTAAGATTAAACAGCTGCCTTATGTGCGGGTTTAGTTCCTCATTGAGTTCATGTAGCACACAGCCGGGGACACCATCCGGTCCCATTGATGCTGTGTTTTTAGCTTTAGAGAGAGTAGCTTTCACCTGCACATTTGAGATGTCTGGGAGGCTACACTCCGCTGGGATAGTTATCTCTCCTTTTGGGGGGGAGAGGGGGTGAAGTTTGCACTGAACCTGTCTGCCAGTATGTTGGCAATGTCTGTGGGTTCAGTGATTTTTGTATCATTTTGGACTAATTCTGAGCATATCTGGGAGTTTCCACCCAGGTTTCTAACATAGCTGAAGAAGGCCTTATGATTGTCTTTTGAATCTATGGCAATTTTTCTCTCAAAGTTGGCCTTGGATGATTTTATGAGTGCTCGTATTTTTTACTAATAATGATCAAGGGTGTCTTCTCTTTTATGGAGTTTGCTCTATCATGTAACAGCTTTTTCCTCTTATTGTAAAGTTTGTTTATGGCTGGGGTCTACCAGACTGGACGTTTGCCCTTGGTGGAAAGAGTCTTGGTTTTATTAGGGATTGCCTGATCCATGCAGTCCTGGAGGTGTTCGTAGAAGGCATTTGTAAGGGCTTCCGCAGCTTGGGTTGTGGTTTCCACTGGCTCGGGGACCTTGAAGGATACCACACCAGTCTTGAGTAGTGTGAAGTTTGCTTTAGAGAAGTTCTTCACTGTGGTCTTTTTTGTTTGGGATGGGGGCGGGATGTGGATTTCCAGTGAGATTAGTTTGTGATCTGATCTCACCAATGAGGAATATACTTCCGGTGTGGAGCATTTTGTCCCCATGTTTGTGATGATGAGATCTAGTATATTTTCTCCTCTTGTGGGAACGGTGACTAGTTGTTCCATGGCATTTGAATTTATGAACACCAGGAACCTTTGGGCTAGAAAGTTGGGGCTTGAGTAATGTTCCCAGTCTATATTCGGGTAGTTGAAGTCACCCAATATAATGGTGTTTGGAGATACATTTATACCCTCCAGTGTCTTCAGGAAGGCTGTGTGGGGTTCCTGAGTTTGAGAGGGTGGCCTGTAGCATGCTACAAATTGTAGAGCAGTTTTGCCTATGGTTAATTGCACCTGGATGGTTTCCAATGCTTCGTGTATTGCCACCAACCTGGAGGTGTGGGTATCCTTGATGAATATGGATACACCCCCTCCTTTTGTGGTGTGGTCCGGGTTTTGGGGCCAGAACGCATGATATGAGGTAAAACCTGATAGTGCCGGGGTGCTCTCAGGAGCCTTAAACCAGGTTTCAGTCACAGCACAGACATCGATGTTCTCCATACTGAGAAGGGCCTCGAGTGCGTGCATTTTGAGATTTAGACTTCTGGCATTGAGCAGCATTACCCTTAGTTTCTTCCCATTTTTGTTTTCTAGGGTGGTAGGTTTAGAATTTGAGCCTTGGCTAAAAAAGGCACTATGGGGGTGGAAAGAGCCTTAGCCAATATCCGGAATCCCAGGGGTGACAGGTGCAAGCCGTCCCTTGCGAAGCAGCGTGGCTTGTCAAGCATGTCATCCCAGGCAGACAGACACTGGATCCCCTTTGAATGACACCAGAAATTAAGCCAATTGTTAAAGCTGATCATCTTGTCTCTATGTTGTGGCATCATTCCTGGTGAAGGAAGGATCTGCTCAGGGTCAGGGTCATACCTGCCTGGGCTACATAATCAGAAAGCTCCTCTATGTCTCTTTTCATGTAGTCCAAGGAGGTATGTCTCAGGTCATTCACACCAGCATGGACAATGACTGTGTCATATTTGTACTTGCTGTGGAGTGACCCGAGTGCTTGTGTTATGTGGCGGATTCTAGTGCCCGATAGGCAGCTTACTGTGACCCTCTCCTTGTTCAGCCTGGTGAGTGGGACGTCAGTGTGTCTGACTATGGAGTCACCTATGACAAGTATGTTTGGTGTTGTATTTGGCCTTAAGGGCTGTGACTGTTTTGCACACTGATTTTGTGGTTTATGTGTTGCCTGTGGTGTGTCATGAGGTGGCAGTTGATTGGGTGTCTGCTTTGGAGGCCTCTGCTGTTTAGGTAAATTTTTGCTCAGAGCCTCCGAGTATGTCTTTGTGTGTTTATGTGTTTGATTCATTGTTGTGATAGCTTTATGTGAGACTGGTTTTGTGGTGTGTGTAGTTGCCTTCTCCTCCTGTCTGGTCTTGCCAGTCCTGAGTTGAGAGAGCTCAGTCTCCAGTTTGGCTAAATAGCTGCATCTCTCAAGTATTTGTGTTATGTGGGAGGAGGAGAGGGTTGTCTGTGTACATGAGGCAATTGTAACATTGCCTCAATATTCCCAGATTCACCAACTGGACAGGAGAGGATGCCAGCATCTGGCCCTTCGACATGCTAGAGAAATTAAGAAGTTAGGGGTGTAACTGAATAAGAGAGGACTTAGTAAGGAAGTGGGTACTCCTGGTGGGGGGGTTCGCTAGTGAGGGACTTTGTATAATACAGAAGTGCTAAACCTGAAAAGAAGATGCTTTTAAGACAAGTGCTGAGCTTTTTTTTTTTTTTTTTTTTTTTTTTTGGAAAAAAAAAAAAAGCTTTTAGGAACAAGTGCTGCGCTTTTTAGTTAAAGGATATACTGTTTAGATTACTAGTAGAGCAGTTCTAAGGGAAAAAATGAAGAACAGACTTTATGGAGCCAGAAAAAGTTTAACCTTGTTAAATCAGCGCTGCCCGATGCTGCACTAGTGGCAACTCCGCGCTAAATCGCGCTAAAGCACGCTAAAGCGTGCTTGATAGCAGGGGCTGGAAAGAGCCAGGAATTGACCCAAAACGGCCAATAAAACTACAGTTTCAAGTCAGTAACCCCTCAAGCTTCTCAATGTTTTTCACTGCCACTGATCAAAAGAGAGGCTTTCCTTTAGCCCAAGCAAAAATGGCCTCACAGAAACTTACAAACAGTTCAAGAACAGCAAGCCTGTAACTGAACTTTTTTAAATCTCAGAAAAGTGGGAAAAAGCAAGATTTTTTTTTGTTTTTGTTTTTTCAGAGATAGCAGAGGTTCACAAGTAATATCAAGTTATAACAGTGCAGTAAATGACCCCACACAAGAGTGCTAGGCCAAAGACAGAAAATATGCAAGTTTAGAGAAAAAAACGATTTTAAAATTAAGTGCAAACAGGAAATTCAGTAAACAGCTTTTGGTTGTGCTCTAAATACAGCTACTAATGCAGAAATCAAGTTTAACAAGCCAGAAAATGCTCAACTAGGCAACTATGCAGAAAAACTTATCAAATAAACAGAGGAAAAATACTTAAAATCTCAAAAGTGGCTCCTTTCTTCTCTCAGCGTTTTCTCCTCTTGGAGGGTGCTTCACCAACAGCCAACAAGCCTGAAAAGACGCCAAAACCACAAGGCAACTAGGTTTTAAGAGAGGAAGATGAAGGAGTTTTGGAAATGACCCCTGTTGGCCAATAAAACTACAGTTTCAAGTCAGTAACCACTCCCACCACGGGGGGCAGGGAAGCTTCTCAATGTTTTTCATTGCCACTGATCAACAGAGAGACTTTCCTTTAGCTTAAGCAAAAATGGCCTCACAGAAATTTACAAACAGTTCAAGAACAGCAAGCCTGTAACTGAACTTTTTTAAATCTCAGAAAAGTGGGAAAAAAGCAAGATTTTTTTTTTTTTGTTTTTTCAGAGATAGCAGAGGTTCACAAGTAATATCAAGTTATAACAGTGCAGTAAATGACCCCACACAAGAGTGCTAGGCCAAACACAGAAAATATGCAAGTTTTGAGAAAAAAACGATTTTAAAATTAAGTGCAAACAGGAAATTCAATAAACAGCTTTTGGCTGTGCTCTAAATATAGCTACTAATGCAGAAATCAAGTTTATCAAGTTTATCAATGGTCATGCCATTGACCAACCTCCACAATGGCATGAGGAGAGCCATGCAAGATTGCTAACATGCAGCTTGTGAGAAGAATGGAAAACTCCCATGACCAAGTCGGGCCAGTATAGTAAGTAAAACACTATTATGAAATGTGTTGTGTAAAATTCATTTCTCTGAGCTTGGCAAATAACTGTTATGGAAATTATTTTTTTTCATATTTTGGTAAATAACTTTGCAAGGGAGCATCCGAATGCGCCAAGTAATATCTCATTTTGAAGACAGTATTGCTGGTTCTAACATGGTAAAAGAATTGTGCCTGTATGTTTGACACATGTGCAGATATCAAATTTTGTTTCGGACTTAGGTTATGGAAATTATGATTTTTTTTTCATATTTTGGTAAATAACTTTGCAAGGGAGCATCTGAATGTGCTAAGTAATACCTCATTTTGAAAAGAGTATATATAGTTCTATCATGGTAAAAGAATGGTGCCTGTATGTTGTACTCATAGGCAGATATCAAAGTTTGTTTCGGACTTAGGTTATGGAAATTATGATTTTTTTTCATATTTTGGTAAATAATTTTGCAAGGGAGCATCTCATTGTGTGAAGTAATACCTCATTTTGAAGACAGTGTTACTCCTTACAACATGGTAAAAGAACTGTGTCTATGCACTGTACACACGTACAGATATCACAGTTTGTTTAGTCTTGTACGAATATGAAAATTATACATTTACAATACTTCTCATTATTATGCCCATATCTTTGCGTGGGAGCATGGTAATCACACAAATGATGCATCATTTTGAAGCTGACATTCAGATGGACAACTTCTATACTGATATGTAGGCTCTGTCTGTTACAGGTGATGAGATATTATGCTTTGTTTACCAATTATGAGAAATAATATATTAATCATATTTCTGTGAATATCTCATGAAAGGAGCATCACACCGTAATGGTTAAGGTATCATTTTAAAGCTGACATTCATACTAACAAATTAAATTCAAATTGTATGGGTCTGCATGGTACATAGACCAAGATATTGTGCTTTGCTTTTCCAAAAAGGTAAAAAATATGCACAATATCAGCATTCCTTGCCAAATATTTAATAATGACTTTGATATGCACTATCAACATTTACAGTGTTGGAAAGGTCAGTGTCTGCTGAATAACTTTCGCGTTTACATTTTTAGTGTAGCTCTTATAGTTAAAAGAGTTATGAACAGATTTTTTCTGTATAGTATTACAAATGGATTTTCTGAAAATGAGCTCAGGCTGCACTGTTGTTTTTCTGAGCTGCTCCGGAGTGAATGAGTTAAACAAATGAAGGCCATGTCTGCAAGCACCAGTGGACCAGACATATCTGGCAAATGTTAGTGCAGACACTCCTCAGTATGCACCACTCATGCTTTGCACACACAGTGGCTAAGAATACAGACATATATCTAACGACAACACACTATAATAAGCCAAAAGTAGAAGTACATAGATGTTTGGAAGAGGGTGACTGTGACAAGGAGCCATCCAGGCCTATCCCACCCACCACACAGCCAAAGGGTTACAACCACATGAGGTTCAGATGTCAGTCACTGTAGATAGTAGCCACCAGTATCTGGCAACATTACAGACTATGTGGGGCAAGTGCTAGCTGTGCAATATGACTATAAGGAAGTAGTCATCTAGTAGCTATATACACATACATGTGAAATATGACCCTACGTATGCCCGCATGTCGCATGTCAACCTCAAGATAAATGGGTTATGGCCCATGCACACACACTGCCCTCCCCATAACCCTACTATGACAAGCCTGCTGAGGTCATCCACTGTGAAATACACCTTTGGGAAAGTTGCAACCCAGTAATATCGGTGGCATGTCCTATAACTGCGTGCTACTGTAGTGTGATAAACTAGTTAGGTAGGAGTTGCAATCCCAGACATGGCAACTGTGTGTGTGTGTATGTGTGTGTGTGTGTGTGTGTGTGTGTGTGTGTGTGTGTGTGTGTGTGTGTGTGTGTGTGTGTGTGTGTGTGTCTGTCTGTGTAGAGAGCAACGCTTTTTAAGGTAGTCACACTCCCTACATTTCAAATGCTCTACTTTGGTAATGCGGCTGATGTCATCCACCTACAAATATACCTCTGGGAAGGTTGTAGCCTAGTAACCTCCATAGCATGTCCCATAACTGCATACTGCTGTAGTGTGATACAATAGTTAGGTAGAAGTTCTAATCCCAGACTTAGCAACTGTGTCTGTGTGTGTAGAAAGCAATATATTTTAGGCTAGTCACACTCAGTACAATTCACATGCCCTACTTTGGCAATCCTGCTGATGTCATTCACTGTGAAATACACCTTTGGGGAAAGGGCACTCCAGCAATCCCTGTGGTGCATCCTATAACAGCATCATGCTGTAGTGTGATCTAGAACTCTGGTAGAGGTTCTATTCCCACACACGGCAGTTGTGGATGTTTTGTGTGTGTTTCTATGTCTGTGTAGAGAACAATGCATTTTAGGCTAGTCACACTCAGTACAATTCAAATACCCTACTTTGGCAATCCTGCTGATGTTATTTACTGTGAAATACACCTTTGGGGAAAGGGTGCTGCAGCTATCCCTGTGGTGTGTCCTATAACAGTATCATGCTGTAGTGTGATATAGAACTATGGTAGAGGTTCTATTCCTACACATGGCAGCTGTGGATTTTTTGTGTGTGTTTGTATGTCTGTGTAGAGAGCAATGCATTTTAGTTTAATCACACTCAGTACAATTCAAATGCCCTACTTTGGCAATCCTGCTGATGTCATTCACTGTAAAATACACCTTTTGAGAAGAAGTACTCCAGTAATCTCTGTGGCTCGTCCTATAACAGAGTAGTGCTGTAGTGTAATATACTAGCTAGGTAGGAGTTCTAATCCCAGACAGAGGTGTGTGTGTGTGTGTGTGTGTGTGTGTGTGTGTGTGTGTGTGTGTGTGTGTGTGTGTGTGTGTGTGTGTGTGTGTGTGTGTGTGTGTGTGTGTGTGTGTGTTTGTGTGTGCATGTGTGTGTGTGTGTGAGACATTCCATGGGGAGATGGTTGTGAATCTGTAACAACTGGACTCAATGTGGAGTGGGTTTTGCAAACTTTTTATATGGTGGGCCAATTATATCACAATGTCCACCATACAGGGATAACAGATGTGAAATAGCCGAGAGGCTGGGGTGCAAATCCATACCCCTAAATGTGACATCAATGCCAGCTGAACAATGTTAGCAGCACTTGTATTACCCAGGGAACACTCTCAACCCATGTCTCACACACACACACACACACACACACACACACACACACACACACACTTGCCTAGGCAATGGCCACTATGTTGGTAGTACCATGCATATTGCCCACTGATAGTAACCATGGTGTGATTGCAGTTGGCTACAGAGGGCATGGCACCCTGTGCATCAGTCCAATAGGCATGTACATGCTGACAGTGCACCTCCACCATGTTCCCCACTGGACACCTGCAACACCTGTGGTGCCATCAAATGTGATCCACAAAGGACATACCATGCCTGAAACACAAGCCCTGTATGGACAGATGCTACTGACACCAGGGAATACCAGTATCATGCTATCAATGCAGGTGCAGGGTCAACCTGTTGTCCATTAACAGTTCCCACCACATGAGGCCAGGACTGGCACATCTGATGATAACAATATGTGTACACAACATGGGCCAGATACCCCAGGTACAATTACACATGTCACTGTACATGCATGTGAGAGATGTGCAGATCCCAGACACTGTCCATATCATGGACTAAGGAACACATACATGGCAAGCAATGCACAGCTTTGGCCACATGCAATAGTCACCCAGGTGACCAGATGGTGAATACAATACCAATCTGTGTGGGCAACTCCAGACATTATACCCCTAAGCCACAGTGCAGACCATTGTCATGTGGCCTGATACCAAGGTATACCCATCACCTAGCCTTGTTTAGCCATCTGGTACTGTCGACCACAACACACTCGTGAAGCAGTGCACCCATGCATGTCAGTACTAGCACCCATATCTGTGTGTGTGTTATATGATGCATATTACCACATTCACACTCACTACAATCCCAATTGGCATACTGAAGCATGCTGTCTGATGTGAGACACCTCCACATACCCTTTGCGCATATAACCTCTGTATGACCACTGTGGTGCATGTGATACCTGCACAGTACTGTGTTGTGGCAATCCCACTAGTAATGAGTTGTATTCCTGGCCCTGCCAAGTGTGTCAATGTGTGTGTGTCCCTGTGAGAGTGTGGTTGTGCTGACGCTGACACCTGTTCATGTGGACAGGCACGTGTACTACACCTACCGCATAGCTACCATATCCCTGTTGCAGATGTCACTCACCATCATATCTACATTCTGAGGGCTCCCCAACATGTAACCTGTGTGGCACATCCAATAACTGCATGGACATGTAATAGCACTATGTAGTCATCAGGGATTTGATACCCTGCACTGGTAGGTGTGTGACACAAACATGCTTAAGTTTTACTCTCCCACCCCTCCCTGGTTTTTCTGTGCCTCTGTCTGCCTCTCTCACTCCCTCTCTGGTGGATGTGGAGACTTACATCTGCTTTGCATAGGCAGCAGAATGTGTATTTTAAGTGATGCTCAGGATCAGCTGATGGCCTCTGCACAAATTGCAGCCCTCCTCTAGCTGATTGCATGTGGAACAGATGTGGTAACATTCCTATAGCAATTGCATGGAAACACACACCAATATCTAAGAACATCATGTTGGTGTCGGGCCTTTCATTCACTGTGAGTAGGAACTTGATCTGTTGTTTGGCAAGCAGCATCTCAGATGGATTGGGGATTTATCTCTAACAACATACACTGTGGAAACAAGCCTACACACACAGGAGGGGAATGTGCCTGACCGGACTACAGACTGTAAGTGCTGCTATACTGCATTTGGAGTAATGTTGGTTTAACAGGGTGTGCATGGATATGGCTATCCTATATG